>NC_073744.1:9726928-10026928 GCF_029784135.1 Toxorhynchites rutilus septentrionalis | reverse complement strand
ATCTTTTCTTGCAACGTATTTTGTCTACAACACATATACGCATCACACACTAGAAATTTATAGCTTAAAAATGCTGTATTTTTTTATCTTAGTGACATCATTTATAACGAAGATACAGGCGTTCCGAAAGTGCTGAATAATTTCGACCCTTTACTCCTCAATCCTTTGTCCTTTGTCCTATAGATATCAGTGCATGCGTGCATGGGCGTTCCGAAAGTGCTGAAAAAATTCGGCCCTTTACTCCTAAATCCTTTGTCCTTTGTCTATAGATATCAGTGCATGCTTCCTACTTTTTATTTTCTTTTTTTGAAATTCTTTTTAATTGATAGAAAAATAATCTATGTATATAAAATTGTTCTGTTGGTTTTTGTGCGCTTCGAAAACTCGAGCTCTGATGGAGCTCATATTATAACACAACATACGAGCCACTTCAAAAACTGTTGTTGCTACTGCCAACGCCTCAAGAAGCTTTAAGATTTCCAGATGCAATAAGCACACTTCTGAGGGAGCCGATCTGGCGTAGTGGTAACATCCATACCTCTCACGCAGAGATCACGAGTTCAATTCTCACTCCCGACATTCTTCCAAAAATGGAAGCAAAAGTGACGAACCAGCCGAAATGTGTTGAAAGTCACTATAATAGAGAAAAAAAAGGCACATAAAGCTGTGAAAATAAATTAACTTTCTAGTATTGAATATGTATTCTATGTGATAGCAACAAAATTCTTTGCATGTGTTTAAAATCGTGAACTTAAATTGTATCTGATAATGATTTTAAACCCATTAATTTTTTCTCGATTGGCTTTGCTCAAGATCAATCCTTGGAATTTTGTAATTTATATTCTGATGCGGATTGTTCAACTGGATATTGCGCGTTTGCGTGTTGACAAACCAGATAGCTTTTATATCTTCGAAGATAATAGAAAAACAAAGTATTACAAATATTTCAAAATTAAACTCATATGGAATATTTGCTTTGTTTTACTACTCATTTCTCTGTCATAAAACATCAATGAGCCACAGCAAACGTGGTAGGGTTCAGCAAGTAAAATTTGAAACAAAATAAACTTAAATGGAATTAAAATTTAATATATGCGCAATTCAGTTATTTCCTGAATTATTCTACTAAAATAGAAAAAAACGGGTGGGTAATGTCGGGGACATAACCGGAGTGACGTAGGACTATACAAAGGGGACAGCTTTTGCTAAATATATATTTTAAATATATTGTTTTATTTTCTTCTGCTACGTGAATACCTACCTATCTACCTGAAAAATGGATTAGTTTACTGTTTACTCTTCATGAACATGTTGGGGGTTCTGAAAAGAACCTTTGGTGTTGTATTTTTGCGTTTTTTTTTACAAACTTTCTCAATTTTTTCTCGCTGTCTTATAGTTAATTCTTGATTTTTTTCCGAAGGCTTTGTACTTATTAAATGTTCAACGCCGGGCATCTTTCGGCGTATGCACATATCGTACAATCAAAATGATGGCTGTGATAGGGGATGCATAGGTGGTCATCAGCTCATTCACTATCATATATTTCACTATTGAGCACATTACCGTACCTTAAACTGTTTCCGTGTTTCGGAGACGAATGAATTGTAAGATTTGTAGTTTCCGCAAACAAAGTAAATAAAAATGAAAAAGAACTGAGGTTTTGGAGACGAACTCTACGATCTGTCGAGAAATAAACGAGCTATAAGCGTTCTGAAAAACCAACAGTAAATACATGGACGAATGACCTTCGGATTAAAGCCCTTTAAAATAAGAACAGAGCAGCAGGAAATACTTAAAAACAAAGAAAGAAGAATAAAGAAATACATAGCTCATCATGTTGCTCCTTAGTTATTTTTCTATACAATGCAGATGTAACGTGATTCATTTTTCAACATCAGTTATCAACCAAAGAAAGCAGTTCTTGCTACCGAAAAAATTCGTTAATGCCATCCTGCATACAATGTGTTGTAATTTGAAGCCATTTTTAATTCGGAAACCATGCATGGGTTTGTGAAAACTGAATGATTAATTTAAAAGACCCCAACCACCAATAAATTCAAGAACAAGATAAACAAAATAAATCGGTTTATATTATATGTCATATTATGTCTCTTTAGAATGCATTGGTATTGTGAAAAACTTTCAATAACTCTTCTTTGAAAGGTTTAATGGCCCTGAAAAGCGCCGTGTTTTACGGTGGCTGGTTTTGCCACCAAAGCAGTCTGTATAAACAAACTTTTTCCTTCTTCTACCTGCTTCCGTTTTGCGATTGCGTTTGCCACTCGCTGAAACTAGTTGTTGCCACCGAACCGAATGTGCTCTGTTCTGTTCGGTTTTGCGGGTTTTTTTTATCACAGGATAGAGACAAATCAGCAGACTAAGCCAAAGGAGCGAGTCCAACGAGACGAACGTAAGAGCGTTAAAAGGCAGCGATGGCAAAAAAATACATTCATTACGATTTGTTCGCTCGTTGGATTCACATGCAGGCTAAAAAGGGTCCTTTTCAGGATCACAAAATTATCTTTAATCTAAAGAGTTTATTGTTTTGTTATCACTCGATATCCCCATCTTCTTCGGCTAAATCTTCCTGTTTAGCGATTGCGTTTGCCACTCGCCACAGCTGTCAGAGTTGGAAAATTTCTTCCCATCCAGCTTTGTGACATGTTGTACAGTAAATTACATTCAATGCGACGTGCCGAAGCGCCACTCAGTGTCGCATTGGAAGCGATTTTAACCTGTAATTGAACATTTGCGATGACAGTGGTACAGTGTCGACTTTCGATGTGGGGTCATAATTTGGACCTCGAACTTTATGTTTACAAAAATGTCCAACTAAATAAGTCGCATTACATGTCCGTCCAATTAGCTAAATGTCGAACTAATAGTAAATTACTGTACTTTCAATCTAGAAGCAATTTAAAAATTGATGAATATTGAATAATCGGGAAAGTCCCCAACCATAAATAAGCTCAGAACAACTGCCAAATTCACATACTCATCATATACTGGCAAACAAATTATGAAAAAATCAATTTGTGTTTTATTATTATTTTTGATATTATTTTAGAAAGCATTGAACTGTATTTCGTAAACTCTTTTTTGGCCCTGATAAGCGCCGTGTTTTATGGAATTTTAGAAAACTTAGTACTCGTGGTTTTGAAAAAAACCATTTCGAACGCCCTCGATGCCGCCTTATTCTGGATTTGCCACCCTAAGCAGATTGTATAAAGAACAAACTTTTTTCTTCTGCTACCAGCTGCCGTTTTGCGATTGCGTTTGCCACTCGCTGCAACTGCCTGTTGTTGTCTTGATGTCCACCGAACCGAATGTGTTCTGTTCTGAATGCGGGGTTTCTTATCGTCGCGAGCAGCTTTACCAGCAAACTCGATCACTTCGACGGCCGAAACTACATAACGCCGGCTAGGTGGACTGGTGCACTGGTACTAACGCGCTCGGCCAGATCAACACGGTTCGAGCGGGATTTTGCCTTTCCCTTCACTTTTCCTCCTTTGCCATGTCCAGACATGGCTGCTTGGGTTGGTTTGTTGAAGTGTTTTGATGCGAACCGATGTGGTGTACGGTTTGAATGAGAATGATCGTTACGGCAGCGGAGCGGGGATTTTTAAGCTGACTGGCTGGCTCGAGAATTACGCATGTGTGAGACAGCGACCAATGTTTCGTTCATTTTTTTCTTTTTCCTTTCCAATGGTGCTTCATTCTATTTCGCTGCTCTGCTCTGGTTGCCCGTTTTGGTCGGTACGATTTGAGGAGCACAAAATGGACCAATCAAAAATGGGCACATAGTGCATTTGGACAATGCTTGATATTTCACAATTATTCAATTATTTATCTCAAGAAAAATGAAATGTTATTCATTATGATAGATGCGTAGATATATTTCCTATCAATTGATGCCAAAACCATTGCGATCTATTGAGAAATGCTCGAGTTATAAGCGTTCCAAATCTTGCATTTTTTCCTTCTTGTTCAGTGCCTAGATTTTCATTTCACCCCCTATATCTTCCGGTTAGACGTAGTCCTACGTCAAGAATGTCCACCTGGACAACCGGGGGAGGGGTATGAAAATGTCCACGCTTGTCCACAGAGGGGGAGGGTGGAAGTCCAAAATCGTGCTTTTTCTGTCCACGTGGTATGTGGACAGCCCCTTTTGCAGAAATTTGTGTTTCGTTTCTATTGCAGCCCTCCTTAGAAAGGTGGGAGGAGTATTGAACCACCTTAGAAATGTTTCTTGCCCCCTAAGAGAGGAGGGAGGAGTATCTAACTACCATAGAATCATTTATTGCACCCTTAAACCATATGCCAAATTTGGTTTCATTTGCTTGAATTATTCTCGAGTAATACAGAAATTTGTGTTTCATTTGTATGGCAGCCCTTCCTTAGAGAGGGGGAGGGGTCTCTAACCATCATAAGAACCTTCCCCGACCCCAAAAACCGTAATGTACCAATTTTCATGTCGATCGGTTCAGTAGTTTCCGAGTCCATAAGTATTAGACAGACAAACAGAAATCCCAATTTTATCACAAGTAAAAGTTATACGATTTAATATTTGCTGGGTAATCCCTCATCTAGTGAGCTCTGCGGTTGCGATTATGAACCAGATTTTATATGATTTGTAATTAACGTATTATACATTGCTGAATAATCTCGAATAATATTCTTCAACTTGACAAAGCATAAGTATGCGACAACGCGGTACGGATATCCAAATGCGTCCAACCGGCACTGTGAGGAGGAAGCGAAGGTACGAATAAACAAGCATGACGCGATAAATGCAAAACTAGAAGAACACCACCATAAAGGAGGAGGAGTGTCTTGCTTGCTGAAAGAAGCCGAAGAAGACGAAACAGCGCGAAACGTACCGCACAACAAGTGATAAGTGTGTATTACTGCTGCCGGTCGAGCCTCCGAAAGTGCATTGCATTTCTCGTTCGTCTCTCGTCTCTGTTTTCTTTCTTCTTCGTCGAACCACGTGCATTTCGGATGATCTGCCTCTGGGTGATGCTGCTGCTGTTGTTATTGTTGCTGTTTCACTCTTTTGGCTTTCGAACAGATCGTGTGTTCCTCCTCGAGGTTTGCCGCGACGAGGAGGACCGAATCAGTTTGTGATTAGTCACCACCGGGTGAGGAGCAACGGTTTGTTATCGAGAGGAGTGTTTATTTGGCAAGGCTATAGACTGGATTATTAGGTGTATGTGAGGAAGGTTCAGTTCCGTAGATGGGAGATTCTTTGGAGTGCTATGGGGACATAGTTTCCCCCGAAGGTAGTAGAAACTATATGCAGACCAGCGCATGTAGCAGTGGAAGGTAAGATTCCTGTGGCCTGAAATCGAGAACAAGGAGAAAAAATGGATTGCATCATACGAAATAATATTTGATAATATTAAAAAAAAAAATGAACGAGTTTTCCGAATCGCTAATCAATCCTTTCTTACTACTCATTTTAGCCAACACCACTGCTATCTCACGGTACGGAAGCCCTTTGAGATGGTCGACACGCAGGAGGTCAATCCGACATATGACCACAGCCACCAGCAGCAAGCGTGAGTATAGGATACTGAATTTCACTAATTTTAAGGATTAACTTCTAGAGAGAATGTACTAGTGTCTTCGTTAGTTTAACATGAGATTATACAATTCAGGTAGAACGAACAAAGATATAAGCTCTTTTCTCTATGAACAAGTGGCTATAGTTGTTTCATTTTAAGCTCAAAAAACTATTCTAGAAGTGTCGACCAATTGGGAGTATCTGATGATCATGTGGTTCTCCAATTGTTAAAATAAAAACTATCACCTGATCATAATTGGAGCTTCTTTCAATACCAACAAACTTTTTGACTATTAATGGATAGGTGAATTCCAGGAATCGTCATTTGATTATATTGTTGACTTATGGGTTTAGCAACCTCGCTGAATAGATATGTATGTGAATGTATATAGAATTCGATTTAAAAGTAGTTGTGTGTTTCCAATTCCCCGTAAAATTTGTTCATGATTCTAGAAACATGTCTTCAAAATCTTTCGACCAACAGAAGAGCACTAGGTTGTTTAAACTCAATTTCAAAAGGACACGTTTGTTGATGCCATAGTGATAATTTTTGGCTCTTAAATGCTGCCCAAGCCAAAGAATCCGTCTATTCGTAATTTACAAATTTGGAAGTACCAAATAATATTTATTGATCCGTTTGTTTTTTATCTCGTTTCAGTGACGAATGTGATGCAACAATGCTGTCCCAGATTCCGGTATGTCATCTCAACGAATAATAAGTCAAATAATCACTCAAGTTTGAAGAAAAATCGTCAAGAATGAAATCTACATTTTGCATTTGGAATGGAAAATCACCGGAAAGGTTTATTCTGCTTGATAGCACGAAGTATTATTGTTCATTTGGGTGGACATTTTTTCGCGGAGAACAATCAACAGACTGAACAACCTTTGTCCCTTCATATGCATCTCGAGTCCAACGAAGGCACAACGAGGCGAATGATCATCATCCATCCCATATGATACCGCTGTTGTCAAGTCGAGTCTCGCGCAGGGCACTACTGGGTTCAAAGAGGCAATCTGGCGCGTTCACCGCTTGGGGATGTATCAATTAGTACAGTCCGCAATGGAGCGTGCGGTCGACCGGTATGATCTGGTTTACCGAAAATGTGATCAAATTAGACGGAATTAGCAAAACGAAAATGATCATCTGTTCAACAGAAGTTTATTGAATCTTTCAACTAAGTGGAATAAATAGGGGAGGGTTGTACAGAGCCGACACCCTAAATTGAAAGGGTCACCTACAATATTAGTTTTTGGTGACTAAGAAACTTATTCGTTAGCTCTATTTTACTATAATAGATACCGAGCAAAATCAATAGCATTGACCGAGTGGAAGCTATCAGTGTAGTTGTCATTATTTTTCGAGTTGTTTATATCTTCAGAGAATTATTTTATTTTGGTTTGCGTCCATGATATTTTCCTTTAGGAAACATTTCAGAACCGCTTAAATATATGCAATGTGCAACACATGAAGTTCGAGCAAAAACTCGAATCGGTAACGGTGGGTTTAGACTAGTGATATATTCATGTGTAGAAATATGATGAGATTTATAGAAATCGCATCAACCGTTTACACTAGCGCGAAATGAATATACAGTAGAACCCCGATTATCCGCGGAATAGTCTGGCTAGTTCATCGCGAATAACGCAATAAAGGAGTAAAAATGAGTTCGAAACACGAAAAAAAAAGTTTGCAGCGCAATTTTTATTAGGAATATTTTTTTCGTAATGAAATTTACTTTGAGATCAATGTAATGAGGGCGAAGACCCCATCTAAAGAGGATAAAGAACCGAGGCGGCCCCAAGTCGCCAAAGTGACGCGGTTTTTTTTGTTGAGGTACATATCCCCCGCGTAAAAAAAAAACCTGGGTGTACTGAGAGGGTTAAAAAATTTTTTCATCTTTTGGCGTTTTGGATACGTCTTTCGGGAACATATTTGGGGTACAAATTGAAGAACGAAAATCGATCGCATCGTGGAAAATGTCCAATTTCAAACGCTCATTGGTCAGTCATGATGGATTGATGAGCATTCCGCGTCAATCGATTTCGACACTCCGTAACAATTTTTTTTTAATTGAATAAAATAATATGTAATGGAACTAACTATCGAACAGTTGATAAATCTCAACCTCTATCTTAATGGAAATAGCCAGTTCTGATTGGTCGAAATTGTGGCGACACAAGTGGCGGCTCATGTACTTACAATTATTGCTCAGTTATTTCCTGATGGATTCACGAGATTCTTGCATCAATCGATCTGAGCAATCCATAACAATTCATCACAAAGAATGAAGTAATATATGAGGGTAAATGACATACTCACGTGGCCGAGTGGTTAGCGTCAAACCTAAAATGCCGGGGGTTCGGGTTTGATTCCCGTTCTAGTCGGTTTTTCGTCAAAGAAATTTCCTCTGTCTTGCACTGTGGTCACGCGCCTTCTAGAGCTTGCCACTCAGGATGCATCCAAGGCGTGTTATTTGGCATAGAAATCTCAACTAAGTACGAATAAAAATGACGCAAGTAGTACTACGTTGAGACGGCGAAGTTCCTCTAGGAACGTTAGTGCCATTTAGGAAGAAGAAGAAGGGTAAATGATTTTGGTTTGTCCAGTCGAAAATATGATCATGGTTTGTCCACTTTTTTGAATGCTCTAGTTCAGCGCACCTGCGTCAAATCAGGTACAGTAGAACCCCGATTATCCGCGAAATAGTCGGACCAGGTCATCGCGGATAACACAATATAGGACTAAAAATGAGGACAAACACGAAAAAAATATATTTTAGCATGAAAACTATGTTTCAGAAATAATTGAACTATCTATCTGTAAGGTCGTGTACATCAGTGATCAGATAATGTGAAAGCCACGACCTAAACAAAAAAACGGAAGACTCTACCACTCACTGACAAATTTCGGGAAGGTTTATAGAATTAATAGTCTGTTTCATGATTTGCAAGTAGTTTTTTATGGTATTTTTACGGATTCGCATGTTTTAAAGTTTTATAAAATTCACCTTCTATTGGTGTCAACGCGCCCCTCATTTGAGCTAACTTTTAATCAACCACCAGAAGATTATTTGGTACGTATTCGGACCTTTTCTGGATTATAACACTTACAAATATTGTAAACGTCATGCTTGCACACCATTTGAATTAAATTTGTACATCTAAATCATGTAGGGTAGATAGGGGCAATATGGTCCCCCTAAGAACGAAACGTCCTAAATCATGTATGGACATTTATAAATTATGCTACATGTTAAAACTTCACGATTTGAAACCTTATTGATCGATGTACATTGTATGAAAATGCTTTAGAAAAGATTCATGATGAAAATTTACACTTTTAAAAATGTATTCCATTTCCGTCGATCGAGAGCTTCAAGTTCATATAACGAAAGTTTATTCTATTCACGTATATTTAATTGGATTTCATTCATTTTGTATGTACAAATAGTAACAATGTGATCAAAGTGATTGGACTGCAATTTTACGTTACTCAAAGCAGGAACAGAGAATGTTTGTGCAGTTATGTACCCATGAGTGGCTTCGATAGCATTGGTTCCATCCATCGCCGTCCGTAGAGGAACTGAATTGTGCCCCACAGTAGCAACATAGAGTGCCCTGTGGAAGATTCTATGATCGTTATTCCGTGCTCAGCACTCAGCGCTCAGCTGAAGTTATAGCGCTTTTCTGCCTTTTTTCCCGCATTGTTAGAATTTTGGAATTTCTGGTCTGTACCTGTTGAATGAAGATAATAATTTTTAGTTTAATTCGTTCTCCTATTCATAAAAAATAGTTACTGGAATCACGTTGAATTGCCTTACTGGTGGAGTGTCGTATTTCTGCTGTACGTCCTCCAGTAAATCGTAGAATTTCCCCGACTGTAGATCCGTTGTTCCATAGAGAGAATATAATCTACAAGCTAAGAGAACTTCCGTCGTTAAAACATTACTAAATGATCCGAGTTGCTGGAGCAGCAAAGGGACTGCGCAACGTAAATAACGTTTGAGTATTTCTCGCGGGACACAATGCACTAAGGCAGCCGCGTTTAAGCTGTTCTGTGACCACTTTTTACGTTCGGATGTTCTGGTATAATTCCGCACCATGATTCCACATCTAGTTATTTCCAACTATGTTTACAAATTTTGACAGCAGTATTTACAGGTTATGTTGAAGAAATATCTGGTCATAATGCCCCAAGCAGCTATGCCCATTCCGCCCGTATGTTTACGCTCAATGAAATTAAACTGTTCTTTTACATGAAACGGCAAAGCAGCGCAATAAATCAGTGGAAATATTCAGAAATAATACCAGTACGAATTGATATAAAGAGCAGAGTAATAAATTTCAGTTTGAAGCGTACAGAGCTTATTTCGTTGACTTCTTTTTTATATGGTTTTCGTGATTATCAGTTAGTGCGAGATTTCCTTCAAAATCTTTATAAAACAGTTGAATTTAAATACGGTTTTCACAGAGATACTTAGGTAGAGTATTTCTAACACAATTGTTTGAAAATAAGTGTCATTGGTTCAATAACAAGCCCAAACGAAGGGTGGCCCATTTCGCCCCGCCTGGTCATATTGCCCCTATCTACCCTAATTAATGCATCTCGTTGACCTCAATTCTGATCATGGATTGTCCAATGCGCTGATGTTGGTTTGCCCACATTGTTTATGTTGTTCTTCGTGCGTAGCAGAAATAAAGTTTCTCTGCGTTGAGTGATGTTCACCTTTAAAATGAAAAAGAAAAATCGATTTGCATTTACTAGTTCTGCGAGAACACTCTAAATCGGACAAACCAAAATCATTTACCCTATATGAAACCAACTCTCAAACAATAGAAAAATCTCCAAACGGAAATACCTCGTTCTGATTGATCGAAATTGAAATCATTTTCACCCAAGGAATGTTTATGCGACGAGGAAAATTGGAAGCATTAGCATTAGCATTAGCATTGAGCAAGTTGCACAATATCGTAGGTGGTACGAATTCAGAATTGTTGAGTTAAAAACTAGCCTCCATCCGTTGCTGATGATTGGTAATATCTCTTAGATGAAGGTATGTTTTCTCCAACAGTTAAGAACTGTCCTGGCCACGTCCTTGCAACTGCTAAGGAAAGGGAAGGAATGTTAGTTCAACATTTACTTAAGAGAGATGCAGAGAACTCTACGACCTCTCATAAATGTCTCGGGAATTCAGGAATTTGTTAGTAGTGAAGGTAAACCATAGGATACACTCAGCCGGTGTTATGCGACGAGGAAAATTGGAAGCAAAGAAATATTCGAAAAACTAATTTCCCATATGCTGGCAATGGATGTATGGAAAAAATTTCATCGTCGAATTTCAAAAGCCGACTATGTACATTTTGTTTATTAGCCCAAAAAAATGATCCGTGCAAAGATTCAACTCAATCGGGCATGATTCAGGGGTGCCTCAAAGCACTCAAAGTTTGATTTTTTGATACTCGAAAATCTTCCAAGGGGGGAGAGTTTGGATTGAGCTGCAATTGCAGACAGACGTGCGCGTTTGTGCTCTGTGCTATTCCTCCCAGTTTTCATGGTTTTCTGATTTAAGACCAAGTGCTTCGGTTTTACGAGAAAGTGATACGAAATAAGGACGGATTCATTGGAGTTTTTTGAAACTTTTTAGACAACTAAAGAAAGCAATTGATTAATGCAACTGCTGAGAACTATTTTGTTTTTGCATGGAGAGATATTTTTTGGTACAGTCTGTCTTGCTTTGCAATACGCAATTTTTCTTCGCGTTTGTGTGTGCTTGCAAAATAGATAGTGAAGTGGCGGTGAAATGAAATCTACTGAAAGTGGAAGATCAAAGTCTATGAGTTAAATCTATATTAGGCGTTTTCGCCTCATGTGAACCCGGACCGCTTTCCGGTTGACTCGGTCATTTTCATGTTCCATCATGTTTATTTTTCTTCCACCGAGTGATGCAAGCTATAAGTGTTAGTGTGTGCGTGAGTTGTTCATAATCAAAGCGGAATCGTGTGTAAATGGCTTAGTGGCAGCAAGATATATAATCGAATTTTATTCGAGTGGTATTATCACGATAATCGGATACATAATAGCTGTACAAGTAGTTAAATTGTCAAGCAAATATATCTCACAGCTAAGTTTTCTAATCAATTCTAATCAATTTCATCTTTTGTCATATCTTTTATCCAACAGTTTTTATTATCTGGTTATAATTCGTTAAAATTCCTTGAGCATAAGTGTTAGATCATGGTTGAATATCGTATGGTAACGGTATATTCTGATGGGAATTGTATAGTTGTGTAGAAGAAAAACTCCAGCCTAATGCATACTAACGAATAATTCTCACTCATATTCCCACAGTCATCTAACCGTCGATTTGCTTTATTTGCTTTTGAGAACAAAGTTTTAAAAACAACAATCGCCACGTAGGAAAATGTTTTAAGTATGTCCATTATTTTCCGTCCTCGATAAAATTTTACTTAATTTTGCAGTTTAAACAGAAATTCAACCATTGACATGCTTTTCTTGCGAGTTTTTCATTGTTTTGTTTTTCAATATTTGTGTAATTTTGGGGATGCAGTATTGTGTACGGCTTATAAAATATTATGTACTAATCATTTGGTGAAAATTGTGAAAAAAATAGAATAATTATAATTTGAATTAAATTACAGTAACTCATAGAAACGAATTCATCTCATTTAACCGAATCGTTGAGAGGTCACGTTTCTAGAATCACATCACTTACCGCAGTGAATCCTGATTTTTCTTAACCATTCCCACTAACAACTATCCCTTCCATGATAAACGCTAGGGAACCACGCTATAGAGGCGACCCTTCTGGCCTTCGGGCGGCGAATATCATACTAACATTCCTTCCCTTCCCCTGGTGACTGTAAGGACGTGGCCGGCGTCGTTATTGACAATTTAAAGCTTCTTCTTCTTCTTCAATGGCACTAACGTTCCTAGAGGAACTTCGCCGTCTCAACGTAGTATTACTTGCGTCATTTTTTATTAGTACTTAGTTGAGATTTCTATGCCAAATAACACGCCTTGAATGCATTCTGAGTGGCAAGCTCTAGAGAATACGCGTGATCACAGTGCAAGTCGGAGGAAATTTCTTTGACGAAAAATTCCCCCGACCAGAACGGGAATCGAACCCGAACACCCGGCATGTTAGTTATGACGCTAACCACTCGGCCACGGGAGCACAACAATTTAAAGCTCGAATCACCGAAAATTGCACAACGAGAATGATTTGCTAGTCCCAAGCGTCATTCTGTGTGTTCTTTGTGCAATTTGGTTGGTTCAGGTCAATCACGAAGAGCAACTACGAATTGTACAGTCTACCCAAGCTCAAGCTCAAGCTCGAAAATCTCGAAAAGGAAATTTGGAAAATGGATTTTTTTTCGATGCCAAATGACTTAACACTTTGCGGACCGCTCACGAGATTTCTCGTTTTGGCGTTCCTTCTTTACGGGCTTCGTGAAATTAGCGGATAAAAGTTTTGACGTAGGATTACGTCTTTCGGGAACATATTGGGGTACAAATTGAAAACCGAAAATCGATTACATCGTGAAAATTGTCCAATTTCAAACGCTTATTACTCAGTCATTTCATGATGGATTGATGAAATTTTTGCGTCAATTGATTTCGGTACTCCATAACAATTTTTTTATTGAAGAAAATAATATACGTCATGAAACTAACTATCGAACAATTGAAAAATCTCATCGCCTATCCTAACGGAAATACCCACTTCTGATTGGTCGAAATTGACAACACATGCGGCGGGTCCCTAACAGAGACATCAAAATCAAGCTGCCTGGGGGAAATCGACATTGGACATACATGAAAGTAGGGGGTGCTTTTGTTCCTACCGAAATGTGTTCCCTAACAGAGACATCAAAACCAAGCTGCCTGGGGGAAATCGACATTGCAAATATATGCAAGTCGGGGGTTGCTTCGTGAAATTTAATATCAATGACCGATCGTTTATTGTGAGCAATTCAGCACCAAGTGTAAGTGTAAAATTGTATATGGAAGCAGTTGTGTTAAAAATGACTTCATATATGAAACGATTTATTTTAATTTACTAAAATCAAAAACCAAGATGCGTTCCCGCTCGAAAACAGGTCGTTTGGTTTAAGCTGTCTTTTTTGTTGTGTTCATTTTCATCCAAGGAAAGTTTATACGGCGAGAAAAATTGGAAAAATGAATAAATATTAGAAAAAAGTGATTTCCCATATCCTCTATATATAGTATTAGGTGTTGTTATTCCATTTAAAATTCGCATTGGGTTGAATAAACACTCAGAAATTAAAAATTATAAAAGAAAATTACCTTTTCCATTCCAAATATGTTTTCTCTATATTAAAGACATAACACAGGCGGTATCTCGTCTAGGATCGCAGAGGGCGGTTTTCATCATATCTCGTTCCACTTCGGTATCTTTTATCTGATACGCACCATCCAACGATTGTTTACCATCTGTAACTGCGGGTTTCCGGTGCTCGGTGGCACGCACGAAACTCCCTTTAAAAATGCCTCAGGGTCGGCATACGCTTTTATTTGCTTGGGGAAAAACCTCGCGTTTGGCTACGTTGCCTTACCACCCACTTCCTTAACCTACACTCACCTGGAAGCTGGGCTGCAATGACTCGATGTTCCGGTTGTAGAAGGGACAGTTCTCCAATCTCCATTCGTCGTCTGTCGGGAAATCGCGAACTCCCGGGAAATTCCGCTAGCACTCGCGGATAACGCACGATCGCGACCTTTTATTTCAATCCTCTTAAACCCCGGATTGATCTCCTCCTTTTCACCAATCTTTTCACTGATCTTCTTCGCGCGAACAATCGCCTTTTTTTCACGCGCGAAATATACTTTTTTCTCTTAAAAACTCGACCGTTCCGTCCAAAGGTTTCTTTTTAAGTCCCCTTTATACCTTTTCAAGCTTGGTCGTCAACCTCTCGACCCGGTCAGTACCCTCATGATCCCAGGTACAGATCCGAATTCCCATTTTCGGACCTATCTTAATATTTGTCGCCCATGCCAATGCCATCTGGTGGCGGGTGCTGGTATCACCGGTTAAGGGCCGTGTACCCAGTTGTGGCGGTGCAAGTGAGGCGTGAAGCGGCGAAAATTCACGCAACCCCACGCTTAGCTTTTTCCCGATGGTGATTCATCAAAATTCGCGAACTAAAACGCGCTAATTTCGTGTGTCTCACACGTTCACCTCCATGAACAGTCACACATCCTTCTGCCATCATCACTCGGTAAACACTGGTGGAGTTAACGTACAATACTCAACAACCAAACAAAACGGCCCTTTTCTGGGCCACCAAATCATTATTAAAGAGTTTAACGATGTAAATCTTCAAACATATCCAAAATCAACAGATAGTCTAACGGAATCCTACGTCAACTATGCGGTCGTGTGTCGGACACAACCCTCCTGTGACTTTTTGTTGCGTGCAAGTTTCTGTTCAACGTCTTGCTGGATTTAATGAATAATGAATTATTTCAATTGAAATAAATTGATTGTTCATCAAGTAACAACCTTCAAAATCATGCTCATTGGATAGATAATTGAATCATTCATTATTCCACATAATTCTTTTTTTTTTATCGTGACAGAGAAAAGTTATAGACTGAAACGTGAGCATGTGTCAATATAGGAAAATTTACAGAATTTTGAAAATCAAAAAAGTTGTTCGAATAGAGTTATCGAAGTTATTTTACCTATCTTCCAGCCACAATTTTATTAGTCGAAAGAGGGTATGCGAAAAGTTATAAGCCAAGTTGTGTGGAAGAAATTAATTAAACACATTCTCGAGATAGTACTTATTCTAGATAGAATACTTTTATCTATCTTTAGCGAATTTCCATTGGTCGGAGAAGGGTCTAAGAAAAGTTATAGCCCGAAACCTATCCAACTTGTATGGGGAAAATAAATTAATTTGAAGAAAATTGAAAAAAGTTATTTGGAAGGACCCAAAACACATTTTTGAGATAATACTCATTGGGTACAGAATACTTTTATCCATCTTCAGCCAAATTCTCGTTGTCCGAAAAAGAGTCTGAGAAAAGGTATGGACCAAAATGTATACAAGTTGTAGAAGGTAAATTAATAAATTTATCGAAAATGGAAATAGAACTTTTTCAAACTCGAAAAAAAATGAAGAAACAGAGCGCGAAGTCGAAATTTTTAGGCGATTATTGAAATGCTTTAAAATCGTGAAATATCAACGCATGAAGATAGGATATAAATCACTTTAAAGCATAAATTACATGGATTTACACGGAATATTTTACAGAGAAATTTGTATTTCGATGTATGTAGATTAGGGTGGCAATGGATGTATGGAAAAAAAAAATCATAATCGAATTTCAAAAACCGACCATGTACATTTTCTTTATTGGCCTAAAAAAATTATCTGTGCAAAGTTTCAGCTCGATCGGACATGATTTAGGGGTGCCTCAAAGTGCTCAAAGTTTTGGAGTTTGGGGAGTAAAGGAAATTTGGAAAATCGAATTTTTTTTTTCGATGCCAAATGACTTAAAAATGCATGAAACGTCGAGATCTGGTGTCATCTCGGAAAAAAAAATTTTGGCCGAAAATCGACCTTTTGGGACTTTTTGGGACTGAGAGGCAATGAAGTTGTGGAAAAAATTTCATCATCGAATTTCAAAAAATGACCATGTACATTTTGTTTATTGGCCCTAAAAAATGATCTGTGCAAAGCTCAATCGGACATGATTTAGGGGTGCCTAAAAGCACTCAAAGTTTTGATTTTTTGGCCACTCAGGTTAAGTCCCAAAAAGTCGAAAAAAAGTTTCGGCCAAAAAATTTTTTTCGAGATAACACCAGATCTCGACGTTTTATGCATTTTTAAGTCATTTAGTATCGACAAAATTTTAGGAGGTTGTGTCCAAGATACGACCAAATTGTGGACGTAGAACTACGCTGTTATTTCATATAAGTCGCTTGTTTCTCCCTTCGGATATTATTCTATAATGCTGTGAAATTTTTAGAAACAACTGCTTAGTAGAATAATCTCTGAAATAGTATTGCCTCAAAGGAATCGCACCTCTAAGCATCGTTCGTACAACGTAAACCAAACGCCAAACAAGCGTTCGCCATAGCATACATACAGAGCCATACATTGGTGGCTTGAAACTACTAGGAATATAAACACTTATCATCATTTTGCGCTATTCTCAAAAGAAACGCTTCTGTTAATATTACTGATCTCGAAAAAAGTTGCATTACTTTCTCATGCTCGAGAGAAGCGCAGCTGTCACCCTTAGTGGAGGAAGTTTTGCCACTGGCAAGCGAAACCTAATCACATACAAAATTCCAGAACGACATCTACTTTTTTGGTGACTAAATAAGCGAAACAAACTCTTTTTGTTAATAACAACCTCGAAAACTCCGGCTCATGAGTTGTTGAGTCTGATAGGTAGGAACAGGTGGAGTCGCCTCCCTGATGTCGGTGATTGGCACTAAAGTGGCGGAAATAGGCCGACGAAAAATAAGCGAAGATAAAAAAAAAAAAACCTCGAAAACTGTAGCAATGCTTCATTATGATCAATATTAGCGCAAATCCTAGTTGAAGGCAGTTTTGCGACTGGCACGCGAACCCAAATAACTTATAACATTCCAGTAAGACATTCAAGATGCTTGGTATTCCCCAAATAATTTTTTGGCGCACCACCTTTACGTCTGATTCGCCATAACGTCAGTTTAATGCATTGATGCATTCTCAAAGGCACCATCGAAGCCCTTATGATGACGGAAAACAAACAATGTTAACTGCTTGGAAAAAGACTAAATTATGCCACACAGCTTGTACTCTGCTGCAACACCCATCGATGCGAATTCGCTGATGAGTTTGTCAAGAGCGACCGCTTTTACCACCAGCGGGGGAAGCTTGATTTTGGTTGCTGCCTGGGTAACTGCGTTTACATTTTCGACCGACGCGCCGAAATCGCCTACTTCGATGTTGTTCGATGCGGTGTCACACTCGCGAAGGCTCGGTTCAGTGCGAGCGCTTTTCACTGCACCAACATCGTGTGCGTCATTTGATGCCGCTTGCCTCGATTTTTATTTTATAATTTTATTGCCCCTGGCAATGCGTTCGTTTTATGCAGGGTTCGAGCCTGCCTTCCTATTCTTCTTGCTCACCACACACTGTGCGAAGCGTCCAATTTATGACGCGCAAAGAAAAGCACACGATACGAATAACGCGAAAAACAAACAGAAAAACCAAACGACGATATTCAAGTTGGATTACCACTGGTGGGGTCCAATCTTAGATCGAAGCGCAGCGAAAACAAAGTGAACTGGACTGCTCAACAGTCCGATGCCGAATGAAAGTTTGCCTCAGCGAGATCCACTGTTTATACTCTAGGCAAGTATTCCCCTTCATTCTTCCCTACGATTTCCCCTCCATTGGTCGTCGATAAGTTGCTCGTTATTGATTGCTCTGCTCGGGAAAGCACACACAAATGTATGGGAAAATGGAAACGCTTAAAGTTTTCATGAATTTTAACCATTTACAAACCAGGGGATTCTAATGTATAGCATATTAAACAAATCTTACGGAATTTCCGATTCGTTTAGTATGTAAATCGACAAAATCCGTTCGCGGCAAAAATAGTTATTAACGTTAACTTTATTTCATAAAAACGTGACCTGTTTTCTGATTTGGCACCCTTAATGAAAGACGTAGTTATTAACAAGCGACTTGAACAAAATAACAGCGTAGTTCTACGTTAACAAAGTGGTCGTGTCTTGGACACAACCTCCTATAATTTTTTTCCATTCATCCATTGTCACCCTAATGAGCAGTGACTCAAATGGTTCTAAGTGACTAGATCTTCAAGAAAAAAAATGTAGATTCCTATTCGTCTTCCTTGTTTGATATGTTACATGTTACATAAGTTCAATCTCGTACGGTGTATTCCGGACAAATCTAACACTGTTACCGGCGCCTTCCAGCAGACCACCCCAATTGTCAAAATTTACAATTAGGGTCTCAAAGTTAGCATTCATTATTCGACAACAAAACAATACTCAAGTGCCACTTCCAGTTTCGATATCGTTTATAGCCGAAAATTGTATTTGTTTTGCTTCTTTCCCAGACCAACGAGCTAATGGACCTGGAGGGGGAAATGTTTCCGCTGGAGTCGTACCAGGAGGTACTGAAGCTCGAGTCTCTCCCCCTACTGGAGGACTGTAAGCCGGCGCCAATTCTGACTGCGCCCGCCGCACTGTTGGACCATTTGACCAAAACGCCCACGCTGGACGAGCATCACGATCCGTTGTTCAACTTTAACGTCGATCTGAACGGAGAGAACAGCGGCAAGTCGAGCTGGATGTTCAGCTCGCGGCTGAACAAGGTGTTCGTGAAGATGGGACAGGCGTGCACCTTCAACATATCGTACCAATCGTTCGACTATCAGGAGCTGGTCGTGCGAGCGATGCTTGTTTGCTCGGCCCCGGAAGACATGCACTATCCGGTGTTCAGATGCGAGAATCATCGCTGCAGTGACAATAACAATCCAAGTGAGTGAGCTGGTTTTGATGATGAAGATTTTCGAGGTATTAACCAGCTTTATCCCTTCTTCAGGAATATCAGAGGTGGTTAAAACGCATGTAATGCGTTGTTTTAACCCATCCGCACGGTACGTTGGGTTCGAGAGTGGAATCGCCTTTAAGGACCGCCTGGCGGTCGTCATTCCTTTGGGGGCTACTGCCAACGACCAAGGCTCGATGAACATATCGCTGGAGTTTGTCTGCCAGAATTCGTGCCGTATCATCAATCGTAGAGCGACTGCCATCATTTTCACCCTGGAGGACACTCATGGGCAAATTCTGGGGAAGAAATCTCTCCATTTGAAGGTGTGCAGCTGTCCCAAGCGGGACAAGCAGAAAGAGGAGGAAAGTTTGGGTCCGGCCAAACGAAAGAGTGGTTAGTATTTTTATCAAATTTTCACTCCGCTAAGATTCAAACAGCGTATGTTTTTTTTTTCAGTGAACGAACAACCTCCTCCACCGGGCAAAAAAGTTGCCAAAGTTTCAGCGTGCCATCGTCATCCGAGTCAGGAACTGCCCGCCGCCAAATCGAACCGTTTGAGCTCATCCGGCAAACTACCCCTCATCAAGAAAGAAAGCTCTTCCGATTCATCAACGCCTCTTATGCGCACCCAAAGCATTCGTTCGTTGAGTCCGCTCAGCAGCCAGGAGCTGGTCGAACAGACGGCCACCACTATCAGCCTGCCGATGCCGAATATAGAGATGGCCGTGAAGGTGTCCGAATATGCGTTCCAGGTCGTCGCCGGCGACTTGGTGCGTTGTACTGACGACGGCCAGCGCAGACATCTGGCAGCCTTTTTGTCGCAGCTTCGCCGACTGCAGAGTAAGTACGAGCAGTATCTGTGAGGTGATTCCTGACAGAGGAACACTGAACCCTCTCTTTGCCTTGACTATACCGAATTTAGAACATGAGATTCGTAACAATGTTCGTGTTAACCAAGAGACTGATGTGTATGTGTTACTGAATAATTGATCTGTTTTCCACAAAATAAAACGCTTTGGGACAAACATTATTTATTTACGCCCTTGGAAATAGAATAATGATATCCCTGAATATTTATCCTCGACACTATTTAGAGCGCCGTTTGGATTGGTTTGGTGCACCGAATTCGTCTCGCCATAAAAATAAAGTAACCCGAACAGACTGAGTATCAGCAAGCAGCTCGTATTTTTCGGCAGGTATCCGAAAGTCCAACACTCTCAACTTGTCAGTCCCGGCTTCAATGTTGTTGCACGATTCGATTGATTCACCAATTCATTTTGTGTCTACTTCCAGAGAGCCTTGCCGATGGCGGCGGCGACACCACAACTGGTAGCACCAACCTCCCTTCAACGGATTCGGAGTAGTGAGGCAATCTCTCCGCGAGGCAGAGGAGAGCATACTTAATCTTCTAACAAACTAACACCCCCTAATTAATTATAGGACCATCGAAAGAGAGGGAGAGGGATGCCATTTTGTTGCATCGCCGCCCCCAGTGCTCCATATCATATTTACTAACCGTAGGAAGACGATCACAGTTTTAGTAGGATCGGTTAAAACAGCATACATTTCAGCGTTGAGCGCGCATTATTCGGTAAGCGTAGTTATAGATTTATGTTTGTACGTAGGAAGTAGTGTTTAAATGTGTGTACCTTAGGGGATTGACTGTGTTTGAGGAGTCTATTCGAGAGTGTACTGTGCTCGGGAGAGTTTAAATCTTCCCCCACAAACAACAACCCGGCCCAGTGTTGTGTGTCTTCCTGTTATGTTTCGCCCGGGCAAACATACTTTATTACTTTTTTTTTGCTATACCAAACAATTCGCGGCGGAGCTTCGAAAGATTCAGACACAATTTTCCTTTTGTTTCTAACTATGTATTACCTTTATGTATGATTTCTTAACGTCGTTACAATTGGTGCAATTCTAGTTCAATTCTATGGTTGACCAACTTTCTATTTTTTTTTGTTTCAAACAAGGATTTATCAATTTTAGAAGTAAGTGATAAAATTATATGTATACCTTTTGCATTTTCCCTTCATTACTATTGTGCGTAGAATAAGTTGTTGCATTACATTGTGCATGATTATTAATGTTTCGTAATTCATCGTAGTTGAAAGAGAATCCGTTTTCCGAGAAGGCGAAATAATGGTTGGTTTTACTTACAAATTCATGTTTAGGATAGTTTATGTTGTTATCATTCTTCGTCTAAGAATAATGGAATTTAATATGCAGAATGAGCAAAAGAATAAAAGATAAAATATGATTTACAGCAAAGTTTCTTGTTTTCAGATTTTTTTTTCACAAACAGCCGAAATTCCATTATTTTTAACCAGACTTTAATAAACTCGAATCGAAATTTGTGTTACTCTTCAGCAGTGGCAAAGCAAAACGTAAAACACCCTGGAAAATATTCAGTTTTCGTAAGGAAGAGGAACAAAACATAGTCCAGTGGGTAATCGAGGCATCGAGAGCCGGGTTTCCGATTGACAAGAAACGTTTGAAGACATCCGTGGCATATTTTCTGCGAACCGTGTTCCTGGATACAAGTGGGTGAATGGTTTCCTAAGATGCCATCCAGATATCAAGCGAAGAATTCGAATTGCGCCTCCTAAGCAGCGAACTTGTGTCACAGAAGCTTAAATTCCGGATATGATTTCAAGAGGGAAATAATCACGTCCGACAAGCAGATATCAGCAACTTCTTCGAAGATTCTACCCTTGTGCGGACGAATCCTTCCACAAGGCTTGTTCCAACAAAGGAATCCCGATTCGGATAAGGTATAGTATTCGGAGATTTGGTTTCTCAAACACTGCCTTTCTTTTTTACAAGTCATCTCAAAGCCTACTCATATTTTATAATGAATAGCTCCTTTCCTTTATGTTTGTTCAAAAAATCTTGATCTATGTAGTCAGATGCAGGTGGAGTTGTCTCAATGTCATCAACAGCTGGTAACTTGTATCTGATTGTTCTTCCATAACACAATTCTGTTGGTGTTTTACCCGTTGTGGAATGAGCTGTCCTGTAATACATGATTAAATAGTCTTTCAAATCTTTTCTCCAGTCTCTGCCAAGTCCGTAACCAATCTGCAATCGTTTTAGCAGTGACCTGTTTTGTCGTTCCACCAAACCGTTTTCCTGCGGCCAGTATGGAGCTGAATGGTTTAGAATAATACCATAAATCTTACAATATTCCTCAAATTCTTTGCCAATAAATTGTTTAGCATTATCCAGCGTGATGGTTTTTGGATATCCTAAGCGGGTAAAAATCTTGCTTAGACGCTCAACAGTTTCAGAAGCAGTGATGCGATTCATGATTTCAACTTCCTTATATCTACTGAAATAGTCAATAATTACCAGTAGATGTTCACCTGAAGGAAGGGGACCCATGAAGTCAATGGCGATATCAACCCACGGATTCGTGGGTAATCCTCTCCTGCTCATTGGTTCTGGTCGGCTCGGAAAACCAACCAACTGACAACCTTCGCATGCTTCTCAGTACTCCTTTGTTTCACGATCCATTGAAGGCCACCATGTACGATCTCGCAACCGTCGCTTCATAACAGATTCTCCGGGATCACCTTCATGTGCCAGCTGTAACATCCCTTCCCTCATTTTCTTGGGAACCACCAATCTATTACCTCGGATCATAATATCTCCTATAAAACCTCACTTATTTTGGAATGGTTCAAACTGTTTTGTCACTGGGGTTTTCCAGATTCCAGCACGAAGACATTCTCTTACTGCAGAAATCTCTGGATCATCACGTGAAGCTTCCTCAATTTCGTTAACATCTATCGCCACAGATTCTTGAATAGCCCAAATCATGAACTTGTTGTCCTTTTCGAAGTCATCAGCACCATCCGAGCAAACCAACCGAGACAAAGAGTCTGCAATGTTTCCGCTTCCTTTGCGGTACTTCAAGTTGTTTATGATCAGTCTCCAGTTCGAATTTTCTACCAATCAAGTATTCAGAGAATTTTTCTACTGTCCATACCAAGGCCAAAACCTCTTTCTCCGTTTGGCAGTAACGTTTTTCAGTATCAGTTAAGCTTTTACTAGCATAGCTGATTATACGTGGACAATCATCAGTGTGATCTGCAAATTGCACAAGAGCTGCACCCAAAGCAACCAGGGAGGCATCAGCTACAACCCTTGTGCGGAAAGAATCATTAAAGAAAGCAAGAGTGCTAGCATTCGATATCAACTGTTTTAGCATCTGAAAACTTCTTTGATGTTTATCCGTCCATTTAAATGGTTTGTTAACGCAGATTAGTTCTCGCAATGGAGCAAGAAAGCGTCTCACTTCGTCTGAGGTACGAGGTTCGCTAAACTTTTTTAAAGCTTGAATTTTCTGATCAGTTGGTCGTATTCCTTCAGAAGAAATAACATGACCAAGAAACTCGAGTTTTTGGACTTTGAATACACATTTATCTTGATTCAGCATAATGTTATTATCTTTTAATACGGAAAGAACTTTGGCTAGAGCAACATTATGCTCTTCTTCGGTTTCTCCGAAAATGAAAATGTCGTCAATATAATTATTGACATTTTTACACCCGGCCAAAATTTGCTCCATAGTTTTTTTGGAACATTTCTGGAGCGCAAGAAATGCCAAACATAGGTCATTTGTATCTATAGAACCCTTTGTGGCATATGAAGGTTGTAATAAAACGTGATTCTTCAGCTAACTCAATCTGGTGAAATGCATCTTTGATGTCAAGACGACTGAAGTATTACTTTGAAAAGTCTTAACTGCGCAGAATATGGTGGAGTTAATTTCAGTATCGTTGATTTATTTATATTTTTTTTTGCGGTCCAGCTGGTCATTTATCATCAGCATCAAGCAAGACTGATGCAAGAACGGACACGCTAATCATCCGGGATTTAAGGAAAACCCATGAGCGACCATTCGGGCGATTGAAGACGACTCAAGCGTATCTTTGATGGTTACCTATGAGTTGCTTAAGCAGATGGTATTAGCCTGATCGCGACAACAACAGAAAAAATCGGGCGCCTAAATGAACTCTTCAGCCAATTCGAAGCGATAGTAGGTGCTAAGATCAATAGAAACAAAACTACAGCGATTGATGTTGGGATGATAGATAGAAATTGTCTCGATGTGCCATGACTTCACACTGGAGCGACGATTAAAATCAGGCAATAATGTTCATCAACTCAACGCGTGCGATGGTGAACCTAAACTGGGACACGGTGGTTACGCGAATAACACGACAAATCTGGTTGCACTCACTCCGCACGTTCACACTTACACAAAAAGTGACGCTACTGAATACGTTTGTTTCGTCAAAGATGTGGTATCTGGCTTCGAACGTCGCTCTAAAAAGTATCCACATAGCGAAAATTACGTCAGCCATGGGGTCTTTTTTATGGAGAGGAATACCAGCACGTGTGCCAATTCAGTAACTAACGTAGGCAAGGAAAACTGTGGACTTAACTTACAGTGGCCAAGTTTGAAATGCAGAGCGCCGCTTATCAATCGACATCTTCGAGAGATCCACACTATATGCCCTTCCACAATTCAATCCTAACTCAACCAAATCCTCATCGTCTAGACCTCCCCTGTCTAAGACAAGTAATAGGACGAGTTTCCCTCCTCCCATCCTCCAATTGAAAGCGATACTCGGCGGTTGGCCATCTTTTGAGGATGTGAGGCGACCAACACTACATAATACCGAATATACTACACGGATAAAGTTCTTAAAAACAGTGATAACCTATGTAGATTTTGTAAATAGTATCAATAGCAACGTCGACATAAATGCGTTGGATTTATTGTTAAATTTAAATCAATAACATCCTCAAAAACAAGCCAGCAGCACGAAGTTTGCTCGGACGGGTTCGAGCTGCTTAAAAAAAGATGTCGGGGGTAATGTCGGGAACATAACCGGAGGGACGTAGGACTACACCAAGGGGTGTCCATTATTCGAATATCATGGAGCACATACCAGCTTTTCATGCACAAAATTACAGAAAAAATCAAAGGATGAAATAGCACCTTAGCACTCAGCAAACACTCAAATGTTTAGATTCAAATACGAAAAAAAAAAATTGTCGAGCAAATGTTGTAGGGGTTATTGTTCAGCCGGCAACGAACACATACTTGATGGCAAGCATATCGTAATAGGAATTTACCGTCTGGCTTCGTGATATAATTTGGCTTTGCATTCCTCTTGAATAACTGTGTTCTACTAGTCAAGTCCTTCATTTGATACCAGAGCTGATTTCTGTCACTGTCACTGCTCATATTTTAGCTTCTATGACGATGACGACTATGACAACATTACTATCGAACGACGTGCAACAAAACACAAACCGACAAAACAAGTTGTTCGCTCTTTGCTGATGAATGCTTTGTCAGAGTGCTCTGACGATCAAAGCATGTTGCTTGCCATTGCACTATTGTGGTCAAGACGGAAAATACTATGTCATTTGGTGTTATGGAAGTTTATACTTTTTTTCAATTTGTTTAATGGAAATTTATACATTTATCAGAGTTTATAGGGCTTCGTGAATATCCTTATTATATAAAAATGCTAAACATCGAGGAGAATAAAATATATAAATGAGTATAGGATCTGCCAAATACGTGCATTTGGATGCCGGGCAGAAGTTTCATCGAAAGAATTTCTTCATTATCCTCACATGTGAAGATTTGTCATTGCTAGTTGAAATTTATGTCCTGAATTCAACCGCTATAAACACCTTATGTGTAAAGTAAGGAATTGATACATGTAACGAACTGTTTCCTTATCTTAGTGTGTCTGGGTTTAATGGTAATTTATTGAAATTTAAAAGAAGTTGAGGAGAACAATTAGTTGATATTTTGTAATAGAATCAAAAGATATCTGCTAATCCTTCCCATTTTCAATCAGGTTTTTATTTGAAAGGAAAGTTAAACCGGTCGTCTTGTTTAATGAGTTCCATAGATTCTCAGGTGATTCGTTGGGACTTAGTAGTATGTTAACATCAATGCTTCCTAATTCTAGTAGTGTATAAACATTTATAAATAACTAAGAGAATGATTGGGTTGGAGTGGCGCACCTGTAATTGCGGTATGACATTTATGCTGGAATAATGAGGGAGAACTGATAAGGTCAATTTTAATTGAGGATAAACTATTGCCCCGTTAAGCCCCGGATTGTTTTTGCTGCGGTTTACATTCAATACGCATCAAAAACATTGCACAATATTAATATCGATATTTATTGTATAAATAGAAAATAGTCAAAAATTCGGCTTGAGAGAAATCACATATCGTGAAACATCCGAAAATAAACCATGTCCTTTTTTATTTCCTTATTTAGTAACTGTCAGTCCAGTGATTAATGTTTTTCTAACGAAAAGCTCATTGTCGGCCCCTAGGGACTGACATGGGGCTCAATATGTTAAGCAAGCCAAATTCTGGTAAAATCAAGCTTGTTATTCAGCCATTCCATGCCAAATCGATATAGTGGTTCTCAGATTTTCATGACAATTGGTAGTTATATTCCTTATCGCGGAATATTGAATCCGTTTTTTTTTATTAATTTTTCATTATTTTTTATTCTTTCCGATTAACATTTTAGAGTGGTCCGCCAAATCAACTTTTAACCTTTTTTCCAAAACTGACTTTTTAAAATTTCATAAACTTTAGATACAGGACCGATTCAAATGATCGACATATCAAATTGAAGCCAATGAGCTTGTCTTTTTTGAAAAATATTTCCATTTCCCTTTTGTTTTCGTAATTATTTATTGTATTTGTGTTTTATCGTTTACATGATTTAGGAACCAAAGGCAATATAGTTTTTATTTTGACGTAGGACTACGTCTTTCATTTCTATACCGGGGTGTAAAATCAAAGTTTCGAAAACGAAAGCGTTACGCCGGAGACCGAGATTTTGAGTGTTAATAGCTCCTAAACAACTGAACGAAATGGTATGATAAACACTTCATTCGAAAGATAAAATGTCTACGCGTTCTGTACTTGTTACTTTTTGATCCAAAAACTTGTTTCAATAGTCTTAAATTTGCTTTCAAAATAAGCTATTGAAATCACCAATCGGTATATAAGCGAGCGCCGCTCGGAAATCCACTCAGTTCTAATTGAACAGCGATTGGAGCATGTTGTCGCTGTTGTGGTGGAGCTCTTCATTTATCATGAAAGCGCGGATGAACGGTGTCACCAAGAGCCTGTTTGTGCACCTTAGGCCAGAAGGGAATCCATCAGAAGGAGAGTGATGCTACAAACGGTTCCCCGGGAAGATCTCGAAGCAGCCGCTACACACACACACATACACGCACGGAATTCTTTCCGTTTGGATCGAGAAAGATCTGGAAAATAATCTGCCAGTTCCTCTAGGAATTTAAAAATACATTCATGTGAAAGAGTTTATTTGAATGTTTTCTATCCATGTAACACTGTGACCAAATATGTTTCAATCAAGTGCTATTAACAGATGGTTATCGAGTTAGCATTAACCACTGGTGGGCTTCCAGTATCGAGGAAAATGTGGAAATATCTAATCGTTACTGAAAATAATCTGCCAGTTCCTCTGGGAATTTAAAATTACATTCATATGAAAGATTTTATTTTAATGTTTTCTATCCATGTAACACTGTGACCAAATACATTAGGTTTTGTGATTTTTCAATCAATCGCAATCAACAGGATAGCTTCTGAAGATTATTCTTCCCCATCAGTACGATATTTCCGTATCCAATATTGGATGCATAAAACCTTGTGCCTCCAACGTAACGCTCTCGTTTTCGAAGTTCTCCAAATATTCATTCATTCAGAATGAATTCAGATTCAACTTCATACAAATGATCTCTAAATCAACGATAGTCCTACGTCACCCTTGCGGTTATACCATAGATATAACCCACTTCCTGTTTTTTTTCTTGAAAACTTTTTTACATAACATATCCAAAAATCGAAGGGATGAATTTTTCGTTTTTGTGTTATGATTTTTCAAAGTTAACAAGTTTCATCTAAATTCAATCTTATTAAAAAAGCAATCGTCGAAATTGATTTAAGACCTTACGTGTAACATGATAGTCTGGGATTAGAAATTATAATAAGTATTGATAATGTAACCATGATACAGTCGCTATAAATCATTGTAGGCACATGGCAGTCTAGTCGCATATGAATATTGAACGAAGACTAAAAACACGTTAACTTTAAAAATCATAACACAAAAATGAAAGGAAACACCTCTCTGATTATTGGATATGGATAAAAAAAATCTCAGTTTTCAAGAAAAAACATAAAAAATATAGCGTCCTTTATTTTTGGCCATGTAAACTATAAAAAACAAATACAATCAATAATTACGAAAAAAAAATCACTTTTGGAAAAAGGGGAAAATGGATTTTTTGGACCACTGAATTTTAAAATGGAAATGGGCACCCTAATGGAACAATAAAAAACAGGAAGTGGGTTATATCTATGGTATAACCGCAAGGGTGACGTAGGACTATCGTTGATTTAGAGATCATTTGTTTGAAGTTGAATCTAAATCCATTCTGAATGAATGAAAAAATGAATATTTGGGGGACTTCGAAAACGAGAGCGTTGCGTTGGAGGCACAAGGTTTTATGCATCCAATATATGATACGAAAAACCTTGTTCAAGAATAATCTTCAGAAACTTTCCTGCTAACTGTACTTGATTGACAAATCACAAACCCACATGTATTATATGGATATTTTATGAATAGAAAACATTAAAATAAACTCTTTCGCTTGAATTCAATTCCAAGGGGAACTGGCAGATTATTTTCCAGCAACGATTAGATATTTCCACATTTTCCTCGAAACTGGAAGCCCACCAGTGGTTAATGCTAATTCGATAACCACCTGTTAATAGCACTTGATTGAAACATATTTGGTCACAGTGTTACATGGATAGAAAACATTCAAATAAACTCTTTCACATGAATGTATTTTTAAATTCCCAGAGGAACTGGCAGAATATTTTCCGGATCTTTCTCGATGCTGAATGGCATCCAAACGGAAATAATTCTGCGCGTGTATGTGTCGATCCTTCGTCGTCCACCTCCTCCAGCACGTTAGGCAACGATGTTGTCTTGTCGATGTCCTCACGAAAAATGAATGTGTCTCACCACCAGAATATCGCTTAAGTATGCTTTTTGTGTGTGATTGAATCGAGAGAAGGTGTGGTTTACGATGGCAATTTGGAAGGCAAACTAGAGGGGAATGAACTCTCTGAGCTCGGAACTTTCGGCGACTGAGCGATAATCGATTGCGGGCGCATACAATATTGAATACGGAAATATCCTACTGGTGGGGAAGAATAATCTTCAGAAGCTTTCCTGCTAATTACACTTGGTTGAAAAATTACAAAATCAAATGTATTTGATCGCTGTGTTATATGGTTAGAAAACATTAAAATAAACTCTTTCACATGAATGTATTTTTGAATTCCCAGAGGAACTGGTAGATTATTTTCCAGAAATGATTAGATCTTTCCGGAACTTTCTCGATGCTGAATGGCATCCAAACGCGTGTATGTGTGTGTAGCGATGTCTTCCCGGGAACCGTTTGTGGCATCACTCTCCTCCTGATGGATTGACACCGTTCATCCGCGCTTTCATGATAAACGAAGAGCTTCACCACAACAGCGACAACATGCTCCAATCGCTGTTCAATTAGAACTGAGTGGATTTCCGAGCGGCGCTCGCTTATATACCGATTGGTGATTTCAATAGCCTGTTTTGAAAGCAATTTTAAGACTATTGAAACAAGTTTTTGGATCAAAAACAGGAAGTGGGTTATATCTATGGTATAACCGCAAGGGTGACGTAGGACTATCGTTGATTTAGAGATCATTTGTTTGAAGTTGAATCTAAATCCATCCTGAATGAATGAATAAATAAATATTTGGGTGACTTCAAAAACGAGAGTGTTACTTTGAAGACTCAAGGTTTTATGCATCCAATATTGGATACAAAAAACCTTGTTCTGAAGAATAATCTTCAGAAGCTTTCCTGTTAACTGCACTTGATTGACAAATCACAAAACCAAATGTATGTGGTCGCAGTATTATATGGATAGAAAACATTAAAATGAACTCGCTTGAATGTAATTTTCAATTCCAAGGGGAACTGGCAGATTATTTTTCAGCAACGATCATTTCTTTCCAGGTTTCCTCTCGATAACCAGCAAACGAAAAGAGTTGCGCGCGTGTATGTGTGTGTGTGTGTGGCGGCTGCTTCTATGTCTTCCCGAGGAACCGTATTTCGATGCTGATACTCTCTTGGTCACCTTCTCTTCTCCTTCTGATCGATCGGCTTTTCTGCACTCCCTCACAGTTAAAACAAACTGATTGCATTTCAGGTAAGGTCAAGCCAGGTAATGAATAACTCGATCCCTCGCCGTTCAGCTCGTTCAGTAACGATGTTGTCTTGTCGATGTCCTCGGGCGTCGTGCACAAATTACGTTACGCAAAAATCCGGATTTTGAACCTCCCCCCCTTTCGTAACGTAATTTCCTATCTCTAATAAACAGAAAGTAACGCAACATCTAACCCCTCCCCCCTTATCGCGTTACGTAATTTGTGCACGACGCCTCACGAAAAATGAATGGGTTTCACCACCAGAATATCATTTCAGTATGCTTTTCATGCGTGATTGAATCGAGAGAAGGTGTGGTTTACGATGGCAATTTGGAAGGCAAACTAGAGGAGAATGAACTCTCTGAGTATGAAAATTTCGGCGACTGAGCAATAATCGATTGAAAATTATATAATTTTGGCGATACGAAACATTTTCCGTTTTTCATGTTATGCATCCATTATTGGATACGAAAATATCCTACTGATGGGAAAGAATAATCTTCAGAAGCTTTCCAGCTAATTACACTTGATTGAAAAATTACGAAATCAAATGTATTTGGTCGCTGTGTTCGCCATATAATTAGAAAACATTAAAATAAACTCTTTCGCATGGATGTATTCTTCAATTCCCAGGGAACTGGCAGATTATTTTTCAGCAACGATTAGATCTTTCCGAAATTTTCTCGATGCTGTATGGCATCCAAACGAAAATTCTCGTTTCAGTTTGGCCTGCAAAAAACTTTTCTGAACTCTAATCCATCAAATTTGGAGCCCTGAAAAGGGCCGTTGATTATATGCAAAGCTAATATAGCACCCTCTCCTTGGATTCGACGGGCCAGCTGAATGTCCTTGGGCATGATGTGACGCGTTTTACGTGGATAGCACACAAATTTGTATCTTCGAATAAGCCTCCTGCAGCGTCATAACCGCGGAACTTTGGAAGCGCAAGTCGGTTTTGAAGTCCTGAGCAATTCAACGATCCAAAAACTGCAAAGGTAGCTTGCGGATCAGCAATTCGGTCGACTTCCGATAGCGATGAATTTCACGCAAAGTTTCCGGTCGATAGCGATGTGGCTTCTTCACCTATCCTGCGGCTGGTGCGCTTATCCGAGCTGCTTTCGTGTGCCTTACCACTGAAAGACTAACGAGCTGTCTGCTTAGTCCCGATGAAACGAGTCCTCACGGTGCGAGAGTAGAGTAAGAAATGAACGAAAGCAAGGGAAGTGTCATTTTATAAAACATAAAAGAATCGAATGTAAACCCCACCCTCTTTATTGCATAAGCTTACTGTATACTGACGAATATACTAAGGGTGGGATTTAGATTCTATACTTTTATGGTTTATTTATGGTTTATTACGCTTCCTTTGCTTTCGTTCATTTCTTACTCTACTCTCGCACCGTGAGGACTCGAGCTCGTTAGTCTTTCGCAGACAGCTCGTTAGTCATTCGGTGGTAAGGCACACGAAGTCAGCTCGGATAAGCGCACCAGTAGCAGGATAGGTGGAGAAGCCACATCGCTATCGACCGGGAACTTTGCGTGAAATTCATCGCTATCAGAAGTCGACCGAATTGCTGATCCGCAAGCTACCTTTGCAGCATTTGGATCGTGGAATTGCTCAGGACTTCAAAACCGACTTGCGCTTCCAAAGTTCCGCGGTTATGACACTGCAGGAGGCCTATCCGAAGATACCAATTTGTGTGCTATCCATGCAAAACGCGTCACATCATGCCCAAGAACATCCAGCTGGCCCATCGTATCCGAGGAGAGCGTGCTATTAGCTTAGCATAAAATCAACGGCCCTTTTCAGGACTCCAAATTTGATGGATAAGAGTTCTGAAAAGTTTTTTGCAGGTCGAACTGAAATGAGCATTTAGCGAAAATCGTGATTTCGATAATAATTCGTTACCGATAGGTGCCATGGATATGGATTTCTTAATGAAGAATATGAAATACATGACATTATGTAGTGAATATTTCCTCATATCGAAGAAATCATTTTGATGAAACTGCATTATAAAATTATTTGTGTACGAATGCCGCAATCGATAGTCGACTCTAATTGGCGCTGGGTAATTTCCTCGGATGACTCGGTTCCGCCTTTGAACATTAATAATCTCTTTCTGGCAAAACGATGTGGTATGAATCACATTATTTGAATGATAGAATGAAGAAGTTTTCTGCCAATTTCTTTCAACCTCCGAACGTATCTTTCTCCCGTTTGTCGTTTGAGAAATTGTTGAGTAAACATTGTTTGCCAGTGCGCGTAGAGCGGGAATTCCTAAAGATTCATTGCACCTCTAATAAATTGCCGGAAGACGTGGTCTTACGTTGATCGCACTTGATTGAAAAAATCCAAAACGAAATGTATTTGGTCGCAGCATTATATGAGTAGAAAGCAAATAATCGCTCGAAAATGACTTGATTTTCGCGATGTGAAACATTTTCCGTTTTTCATGTTATGCATCCAATATTGGATACGAAAATTTCCACTGATGGGGAGAAAAAATATTCAGAAGCTTTCCTGTTAATTGCGATTGATTGAAAAATAACAAAACCAAATGTATTTGGTTGCAGTGTTATATGGATAGAAAACATTAAAATAAACACTTTCGCATGAATGTATTTTTCAATTCCCAGGGGAACTGGCAGATTATTTTTCAGCAACGATGATAGCAACGAGAATTCGCGCGTGTATGTGTGTGTGTGCGTGTAGCTGCTCCGATGTTTCAAGCGGAACCGTGGCATCACTCTCCTCCTGATGGATTCCCTTTTGGCCTTAAGTGCACAAACAGGCTCTTGGTGACACCGTTCATCAGCGTTTTCATGATAAACGAAATTAGCTTCACAACAACAGCGACAACATGCTCCAATCGCTGTTCAATCATAACTGAGTGAGTTTACGAGCGGCGCTCGCTTATATACCGATTGGTGATTTCAATAGCCTGTTTTGAAAGCAATTTTAAGACTATTGAAACAAGTTTTTGGATCAAAAAGTAACAAGTATATGACGCGTAGACATTTTATCTTTCAAATGAAGTGTTTATCATACCATTTCGTTCAGTTGTTTAAGAGCTATTAACGCTCAAAATCTCGGTCTCCAGCGTAACGCTTTCGTTCTCGAAACTTTGGTTTTACACCCCGGTATAGAAATGAAAGACGTAGTCCCACGTCAAAAGTAACAAGTACAGAACGCGTAGACATTTTATCTTTCGAATGAAGTGTTTATCATACCATTTCGTTCAGTTGTTTAGGAGCTATTAACGCTCAAAATCTCGGTCTCCGGCGTAACGCTTTCGTTTTCGAAACTTTGATTTTACACCCCGGTATAGAAATGAAAGACGTAGTCCTACGTCAAAAATACGAGTCTAATATCCTGCGATAAGAAACGAAACTACCAATTTTCATGAAAATCTGAGAACCACTTTATCGATTTGGCATGACTGATTCATAAAAGAGCAACCTGAAAAATGAAACAAAACTATAGAAATTTTCAAATGTTACGAGAGAGTTGTATTGGAATTTTTGTAAGAAAAGAGGTGGGAAGTTGTTTTAAATTATATTTTGACGTAGGACTACGTCTAACCGGAAGATATAGGGGGTGAAATGGAAATCTAGGCACTGAACAAGTTGGAAAAAATGCAAGATTTGGAACGCTTACAACTCGAGCATTTCTCAATAGATCGCAAAGGTTTTTGCATCAATTGATAGGAAATATATCTACGCATCTATCATAACGAATAACATTTCATTTTTCTTGAGATAAATAATTGAATAATTGTGAAATATCAAGCATTCTCAAAATTCACTATGTGCCCATTTTTGATTGGTCCATTTTGTGCTCCTCAAATCGTACCGACCAAAACGGGCAACCAGAGCAGCAGCGAAATAGAATGAAGCACGATTGGAAAGGAAGAAGAAAAAAATGAACGAAACATTGGTCGCAGTCTCACACATGCGTAATTCTCGAGCCAGCCAGTCAGCTTAAAAATCCCCGCTCCGCTGCCGTAACGATCATTCTCATCCGAACCGTACACCACATCGGTTCGCATCACAACACATCAACAAACCAACCCAAGCAGCCATGTCTGGACATGTTAAAGAAGGAAAAGTGAAGGGAAAGGCAAAATCCCGCTCGAACCGTGTTGATCTGGAGTTCCCCGCAAGGGTAGCTAGGCCGAGCGCGTTAGTACCAGTGCACCAGTCCACCTAGCCGGCGTTATATAGTTTCGGTCGCCGAAGTGATCGAGTTGGTGATCGAAGTGATCGAAGTGATCCCTGTTGGTCGCATTCACTGATTGCTCCGCAAGGGTAACTAGGCCGAACGGATTGGTGCCGGAGTACCAGTATACCTAACAGCGATTATAGAGTTTCGGCCGTCGGAGTGCTCGAGTTGGCTTGCAAAGCTGCTCACGACAATCAGAAAACCCGCATCAAGAACAGAGCAGCTTCGGTTCGGCGCTCATCAAGACAACAATTAGTTTCAGTGAGTGGCAAAGTATTTCTCCGGCACGTCGCATTAAATGTAATTCACTGAACAACATGTCACAAGCTGGATGGGAAGAAATTTTCCAACTGTGAAAGCTGTGGCGAGTGGCAAACGCAATAGCTAAACAGGAAGGTTTAACCGAAAAAGATGGGAATATCGAGTGATAATAAAAACACAACACCAAAGGTTCTTTTCAGAACCATCAACATATTCATAAAGAGTAAACAGTAAACTAATCCATTTTTCAGGTAGATAGGTAGGTATTCACGTATGAGAAGAAAATAAAACAATATATTTAAAATATATATTTAACAAAAGCTGTCCCCTTTGTATAGTCCTACGTCACTCCGGTTATGTCCCCGACATTACCCACCCGTCTTTTTTATTAACAAGATTAAGTTCGTCTTTTATTGAAACATTGCTTCAAGCAAACTCAATTCAACAAACATCTGTTCTCATATAATAACCCTTAACATATATCTAGTAATATAAAACCTGTCTTGCAATCTAGTTGTTTGAATTCATCTCTGTGATTGTGTCGTTCCAGATGTAAAGGTCTGACATAACCTTATCTGAAAGATCCTTGTTCAATTTGACTAAAATAATATTAAAAAGGGTTTCCGCTCCTAAACCAGTTCTCTGATCAGAAAGGATTATCGCCAATGCACTGAACGCTCTTTCAACCGATACCTGACTGGATAGTGTAGCCAAAACAACCATAGCTACGGAGTGTAGTTCCGGGTGGGTATATTTACGAGCTACCTAGTGTTTCCACACATTGAAAGTATGGGGCTGACGATCCTGTGTATCCAAAGCTCTTATTTGATTATAAAAAGTTGAAGAATTGTCAGAGCTTGTATTGAATGTCCCACCAAACATTTTGGTCAATATATCATCGACTTTGTCGTTAAAGTCAAATGCATTCCTGTGTTCCTTTTCATCAGAAGACACCACTGGGCTTAGAGAGCGAATTCGTTTCCAAATATCTGCAATAAAATTCTGAAAAGAACATATTATTTTAACATAATTCAACATAAGAATTGATAAAAATAATGTCTAAAAATGTTTTTTTGTTTGAAAAACAAAAAAAATCAAACATATATTTCCAAAAGAATCTTATAATTCATTTACATAAAAAAATAGAAAAAGGTTGCGTGTACGTGCACGTTACTGAAAAATACCTGAATTTCTGCTTTCTCATTAGTAGACTCAAAAACTGTAGAATCAAGGAAGTTCAACCTCGGATCCAAATATAAAGATGCCTTAAATGCCATGTTGTTGCGCAGACGTTCCAATCGATTTGTGCATGTTGATACAAGGGCATTAGAGAAAGGATTGCCTTTCAGCATACTGACCTCCTGAATGGCAACCAACCAGTCGATGTAGAATTGTGACAAGGGATAATGATCGGCCTGCATAACCTTTGTACAGTGATATAACGGCCTGGTAGCATCAACGTAATCTCTGATAAATCTCCAATCATCCTTGCCCAAACCTGAAAATGTATTTTTTTCTTACATTTATTTATTGGAACGATTAAATTGTCCTAATAAAATAAAACATTTCAGAATACTGAGTTCCCAGTTCAACAAATTTCGCTTCTTGCTTTAAAATGCTAGACAACATTTTGTATTTACCGCCCCAACGTGTTGGTGACCAGAGCGGAGGGAGGGCAAGTTGTTGAACCTCGACGAATGATTTATATTTAATTTGACGTAGATGACGTACTACTTCCGTGATGCATTTAAGATTCGGATCAGCTTTATCAAAAACATCCGCAATCGCAAGTTGGAGGGAATGAACCGCGCACCGAACAAGGGATATCCGTGCATCCCACTCTAGCTCAAGCTCTTCAATGAGGTCTCTTTCCTGTGGTATGTTCTCATCATCTTCGAACAATAAAGTCGATACTGCAATGGACTCATTCAGCAAAGATTTAATTTTTTTTACGGCAGCAACCATGTTGCTGCCGTTGTCCACCGTAATGCTAAAGATTTGCTCCAACTTCAAATCATAGACACGCAATGTTTCCAATACTTTATCACGCAGTTTGAAATTCACAGTCATAATTTCAAATATCACAGCAGTTTGTCTCTGGTCTACTTCAATCATTCCTACAACAGAGATCAACATTAATTCGTTGGCAATAAAGAAATATACATAAACGAAAATACCCAAGGTTCGAATCACCAATTTTCCGTTGAGTTCGTACTGTGCGTTGATTCCGAGAACGTGACGACCATGCCGTGATGCAGAATCCAATTTGATAGATACCAGCTTGTGTTTCATTTCGACTGCCATTATTGATTTTAGTTTGTTAGCTGCTGCAGAAATCCAAACCTTGATGTTTGATCTGGATACTTTTATGTTCACAGCATCTGCTATAGGATCAAGCAACATTTTCAGACCCTCCCATTGAAAGCAGTTCAAAGGCAGGTTGTGTTGCGTGACTAGCTTTATGGTTCCTTCGAAATACGTTCGCTTGTCGACGGAAACAAGGCGCTTAGTGATTACTCGTGACCTTTTTTCTTGATTTCCATCGGGAAAGAGCCCTTTAATTTTCGCTGCCGTTTTATGTTTGTTCCGGAAGTGTCGTACCAAATTTCCTGAATCGAAATTCTCCTGTATATAAGTACAACCACTGTCAGGATCAATAGCACAATAATATTGAATGCCTTCGATTTTGCAACACTCGCAACACGCAATTTCGGCAAAACTTTTCCTGCCGTGAGCTCGCTTTCTCTGCATAGAGGAACACCCCACACTACTGTTCTCACCGATCGGCATAATAATTCTTTAAACAAAAATCAAACTCAACAACCGGAACGGAAATCGTAACTTTGCTCGTTGAAAATTAAATACAATCTACGACAATCAACAATTCGTTACGGACATTTTTACAGCCTACTTGATCGGTCAAAGCGTATTGACGGAGCTCGGCAACAGGTATCGTGTTGCATCGTACTCCGTCAGTCACCATTTGACCAAGAATTTCGTCAGTAGCAAGTGACTAACGTTGCACGTTAGTTGTCAGTGATATTGATGAAACTGTGCAACTCTGTTTGATACCCATATTGATGGGGCTTTTAGAACATATGTAATCCGCCATTTAGTAGCGGTCGCCATCTTGGATTTCCAAGATCATGAAATACGCCGTTTTATAATGACTGCAAAAATAAAGGTGTGTTCCAAATTTTAGATCAATTGGTCATCAGGGATGAGGTCAAATTTCAATTGATGTGGTACAGCGTCATAGACAAACATGTTACATACAAACATACAAATATGTCACAACTGAATAAAACCGTTTGAAAACTTCAGCACTCTTTCAAATCAAGCGCGATTAGCCACACCTTCACCCGGCGCGACGCTTCCACCGCTTTTAACACACTTCAATAGGCTCTCCTGCTCCACATCCCATAGAAACTCCTGTCTCTCACTCTTGCGGTATCGCACCGCATACATCCCCGGCAAATGCAGCAATATCTCTTATGCTGAAAATCAATCTCAAGATAGCGTCTTTCCTGCTTGGCGTCCGATGATAGAATGTGACCAAGAACTTTTTTTTTCACTTTAAATCCTTTCTTTTTTCTTAATTTGGTTTACATTATAATATAATACTACATTTCAAGTGATCAAACTAGGGTTCTACATCTTTAAGTTGCAATGTCAAGTTTTGTAATGATTTGTATCATACACATTATCCGATTGTTTCATATTCCTATTGTAAACTCATGCCTAAACTTTTCTAGTTTTTTGTTACCTTTTTTTTACCTAAATCTAACTTATAAGATACCCTCCCCAAATTATTTACATTATCCCAACTTACACTACTTATCTAACTGGGAATAAATATATCTACCCGAACCCAAAGCCGTTACCTTGAAAGGTAACGACTATACAGTCAGGTAGCATAATCATACAGATTTTGTATTATTCCGTGTGTTGAGAGAGCGATACTCTGTTCAAATTTCATACATTTGTTATTGATAATTTCATCTCCGAATTTCGCGTTCTGGGAGGAGAGTTTAGAATCATACGAAGAATTTTGTTCTGTATGCGTTGAAGTTTTAATTTGTGTGTTGGAGCACAGCACTCCCAAACGGGCATCGCATATGCGATAACTGGAAATATTATTTGTTTGTATACTGCAAGTTTATTCGTTAGAGATAATCGAGAGTACCTATTGATCAGGGGACACAATGACCTGATTAAAATGTTGCATCTTGTGTCTGTTTTGTCAATGTGTGCTCTGAAGGTAAGCTTTCGATCGAAAGTTAAACCCAGATACACTACTTCTGAAGACCATTCAATACTATTGCCATTAAGACTGACTGTCATATTTTGAGGAGGAACAAGCTTTGGAGTGTTCTTGTCGGGAAACAATATGACTTGTGTCTTTGCTGCATTTATGCATATTTTCCAATTATTGAAATATCCCGACAAAGCGTCTAACCCTCTTTGAAGTTTAGATCTTAGTTCTGTTATACTTCTGCACTTGTAAATAATGGCAGTGTCATCTGCAAATAGTGACAGTTTCCCATCAGATGGGAGTGCGGGACTATCTGAAGTGTAGATATTGAAAAGATTTGGTCCCAATATGGATCCTTGAGTAACACCTGCATTCACGATGAATTTCTCTGATGAAATTTAAACATTGAACGCTCTATCAGAAAGATAATTTTTGATAATTTTTATCAAGTATGTAGGAAAACCAAAGTTCATTATCAAATGCTTTTTCAACATCAAGAAGTGCCATGGCAGATGATTTTGAAACTGACTTATTTCGTCTGATTATGTTGTATACTCTACGAAGCTGGTGAATGGTAGAATGGCCTTTTCGGAATCCAAACTGTATATTGTGCTCATCTGCAAAAGCAAGAATGCGCGTTAATATATTTTTTTCAAATACTTTCGAAAATGCTGGGAGAAGGCTTATTGGTCGATAGCTCTTTGAAGAAGAAGGAACTTTGCCGGGTTTTAGTATCGGGATTATTTTTGCCAACTTCCAACTCGAGGGGAAGTAGCCAAGTGATAGACATCTGTTGAAGACAGAAGTCATAATTTCATATAAGTTGTTACTAAGATGTTTCAACTCAATGTTAAATATACTATCGAAGCCGGGGGCCTTCATATTCTTCAACGAGCGAGATAACCTCTGCAGTCGAGATGATTTCATTCTCTTGAGGTACAGAATGGATATTGTCAATAGCCCTTACAGTATCATTCGCCGAAGCTTCAAATGGACTTGTAATGTTCTGGCCAAGATTGTGTAAACTAGCGAAATGGTTGCCAATTGCAATAGCCTTTTCGGCAGGTGTTATCAATCGTTCTGAATTGTCAGGTTGAAGAAGAGGAGGAATAGGATTAGACTTGGTCTTGAGAATTTTAGCGAGCCTCCAAAATGGCTTGGAGTTATTCGGAAGTTTACTAATAACTTTTGCAAATTTTTTGTTACGGAGATCAATCATTCTGGTCTGGATAACCTTGGTTGACTGATTATACTGTCGTTTCCTCTCTCGAATACCAGTACGTTGGTACTGCCTTCGATAGAGGTTCCGAAGTCCAATCAAATGTTTAGTAATTGGATCAATTTGAACAGAGTCACTCACCTGAATCGTTTCTGGGATGTGGTTTTGGCGAGCCTCAATAACTGCAGTTTGAATATAACTGACTGTTGCTCGATATCTTCGGGAGATTCAAGAGGCTGATCGAGATCAATATTGTTGTCGATAAGCTGCTGGCCAATGGCCAAGCACCACCATCGCTCACTTTATATAGCCATATAGTTAACGTTGTAGCGACCGCCTACATTTATTTATAATCTGTTTTGTGTCACTCTCCTTCACCTTGTCCATACCTTCGCCCGTACCCGTGGTTGTAATTTCATGAATAACTGTTTGCCGCGGGAGCGCAGACAAAATGTATGCAAATTTTTCATAAATTTGAACTTTATTTGAGTTGGAAACCGTAATGTATAGCATATAAATAATTGCTGAGGATATTTCCTATCAATGTGTGTATTTGGAACCAAAATTCATTCATTAATAGAGGTGGTATTAGCGTTCAAAAAAACACTTTTCCACACTGAAATATTGAAATGGGCCCCTATATTGAACGGTTAGACGTAGTCCTACGTCAAAAGAAAAAGCGACTCTGAGTGTGGCGAAAAAGCGACGAGAACCTTCAGGACCGACATCTACAACCGACCAGGAAGCACGGTGGTGGAAGCATATCCAGAGTTCGTCGAAAGCCTTGATCAGAACGCGATGAACACGAGTCGTAGAGCGATTGTACGCAACGATATGCTCTCCCAAATCGATGAGATCAAGCAGCAGGTGCAGAAAAAATTGAACTCCAGGAACAACAGAGCAACGACGAGTCGATCTCATAGTTTTTTCGGATGTTCAGAGATAACGAAAAATCGTTCTACGATCACATTAGCGTCGAGAAGCCCAACTGCAGCGAAGGTTCGCCAAATATTGGCGATGTAACGCAATTATGGGCTGAATTTGAGAGACCCCAGTACAACATCGCGATGGGCAAATGTGGTTGAGACGGGAGTAGGAGAACTGTGGTGAAATTGTAGAGATGCCAGCTACCATCGTCGATGAGAACGATGTCCACGAAGCCTTGCGGTACCTGAGGAATTGGGCAGCACCGGGTCCCGATGGGGTTCAGAACTTCGGCACAAAAAGCTGATTGTCGTACATCCAAAGATAGCGGAGTGCTTCAACATGGTGCTACGTGACCCACACAACCTTTCTGAATTCAACACTCGTGGCGTCACCTTCCTCCTTCCGAAAGACAGCAAGACATTGGACCCATTAAAGTTCAGACCGATAATGTGTCTATCGAGTCTGTACAAAATACTGAGCAGCACCATGATCGCCAGTTTTTGCTCATTGCGAACAACATCACATCATCGCAAAAGAGCAGAAAGGATGCAAGAAAAATACGCATGGCTGCAAAGATCAGGCCATCAGTCGAAAAAGCGTTATACTCTCAGCGGAACTTAATTATGGCCTATATCGACTATAGGAGGGCTCCTGACTCCATACCTCACTCGTTTCTCGTTCGGGTATTGGAGCTCTATAAAATTGATCCCGCCGTCGTTAGGTTTCTGCAGCATGCGATGAGGCAGTGGAGCACGTCTCTACACCTCAGTGATGGGGGAAATGTGGCGCAGTCTAGAACGCTGCAGATAAAGAGGGGGATAATCCAAAGCGACTCTTTCAGCTCGCTTTGGTTTTGTTTGGCATTGAACCCCCTCAGTTGGGCGATCTCAAGGTCTACGCTGATTAAACTTCTAGGTGTAGCTGGACAAGCGCCGCTGTGTCCATCTGCTTAAAGAGCAGCTTACCGAATCCGGAGGCTACGAGGTCTATGATGGCGATTGAATAGAAGACAGCTTACCGGGACTAAGCGAACGATCATCAGCTCATAACTCAGGACCCCTCAACTGACCATCTTAGTGTGTTTTTCTAGCGGCTATGTCCACGCAACAATCATCATGTGTCGGTAATCCCTGTCCCTTACCGCTCACATTTGCATCGATAGATTAGGAATTCTCTTGCGCCTAAACGGCTACTGTGTTATAGATAAAACAAATGTTTATCGATAGATAGCGATACTCTTACGCCTCAAAATGGTAACAGTGTAATATACAGCAAAAGTTATCTTAAGATGAAAAAATGTACACGAATGAATTCGGCTCTGTTACAGCTGCATTGCTAAATGAGCCTAATAAAATAAACTGTTGGGATAAAAAAAGTCACTGCGATACCAAGACAGAGCTGCGAGACAAATTCTTGAGTCGAGTGAACTGTGTCCTAAAGACTTTCATCAACGCGGTGTACAAGGTACGCGCGATCAACACATTCGCGGTTCCCCTGCTGACCTTCAGTTTTGGAATACTAAAGTGAAGCAAAACTGACCTTGAGAGGAGGATGAGAAAATCATTCAAAGAGGCCAGAACACACCATCCTCAATCGGCATTGGGGAGACTATCATTACCACGCGAAGAAGGGAGGCTTAGAATCGTCAACATTTTCGAACTGTGTGTACGACAATTGCGCGAGTACTTCGCAGAACACGCCGCTATACAAGGCTGTCTGCGCTCTGCACTGGGCGCAAGCTGAGTACCAACTCAACTACAATCTGCAGACAGTGGAGAAGATTGCAGCTTGGAAGCAGAAGGCAGTGCATGGTGTCCACCCTCATCAACTGGACCGGCCACACGTCGACAAGGCCGCATCTAATCTGTGGCTAACGCGTGCACTAAGAAGGTGGCTGTCATCAACAATATTACAAAAAAAAAATTACCTCAAGTCCAATTGCGATGTACCTATCAATACGTTAAATTATTTTATTTTCAAACATACAGAATTAGCATGATTCATTCCACACGCTTTGCTGACACATATTTTTTTAATATAATTATCTCGGAGAACACGGTTAGATAAAAGTGTTCCATTTGATGAACCAATAATAATAACATTTTTTAACAAGCTAGGGACGCTACTTATTTGAATGTGATATGTGTTCACTTCCACGCCGCGTAGGACACAGCTGTCATTATCTTGGAATTTGCCTACGAGAGAATGTGTACCCCAATCTACTCTAGAGTGTCTTTTTATTCCACCATTACGATTAAAATAACATCATAATTTTGCTCTAAACACTCACTCATTGCTGCTTCCGTAGATCCTCGTCGAGGAACGCGCTCAGCATATGTCGCAGTTCCTCGAGTGCGTACTCCTGGGGCAGCGGTAGCTTCTCGAGTGCGTTCCGCATCAACGCACAGCTGTTGATGCGCGGATCCTGGGCGAAGAACGAACGGATCAGATACGCCAACCGCTGGGCGATTTCGCTCTGGCAGAGCCGATGCTTCGGCGTCGGACAGGGGAACATCTTGATCACCGAGCACAGATCGGACAGTTTGGGCTTGAGTTCCTCCAGTCGAGCCTCGGCCACCTCGTCGTCGATCGCGTCCCGGATCAGGTCGAACTGTGTGAAAAAAAAGGAAAAATAATATTCCTTTATTGAGTTCAATACTTTTACATCAACCCTTTCGCTACGAGCGTCGTCTATAGCTCTAAGCTTCATAAGGGAAAAAATATTATCAAAAAAAAACCCTAGGAGTCAAAAGCGTGTAACCTACTTATACTAATATCATAGAACTAAGGATATAATGCTAAGCTAAGCGGATAAGCAGAAGTTGTACAAGATAATCTGAAAGTAGATGCCATCCTGTTAATAAAGCATTGGATACTTTCTAGTTCTGCGATGTCGTGAAGGTCATCCGTAGAGAAGAATGGAGATAGACCTAGCATCGGCACAGTAATGCCACACGGGAGCGTTGTAAGAACTGGACGAAATGTACATTTGAATAGTAGTAACTTGTTGGCTGTCTGTAACGTCGCTCTTCGGTTGATGACCGGATATAAAGATTTGATCAGCACATTAGACTTTCTGATACTTTTGTTGGTGTGTTCATGGAATAGCAATTTTTGGTCTAGTGTTAGACCAAGATATGTCACTTCTTTCTTCTACGGGATTGGCGTTCCGCAGACTTTTATCATGGATGAAGGAAGGCGATGTGGAGCACGTCCTCTTGTGAAGAAGATAGTTTGGGTTTTACTCGGGTTTATCTTAATTCGCCACCGGCGTTGGTACTCATCAAGTGCGTCCTGGGCGTGTTGGAACTTGGTAGTCACAATAGTCGGATCATCATCTGTGACAAGAAATCCAGTGTCGTCGGCGAAGAATACGTAGTTGACTCCATCTATCATCGCAATGTCACTAGTGTAAACATTGTACACCGTTGGACTGAGAACTGATCCTTGCGGTATTCCAAAGGGGATGTTGTGTCTTTCAGAGAGTGAGCCTTTTACAGACATATGAAAGCTTCTATTTGTGATGAAGGATTGTATGATTTTGATCAGGTATATAGGACAGTTGGGCCTGTGAAGTTTATGCACTATAGCCGCCTTCCAGACCGAGTCGTATGCTTTCTCGACATCTACAGAACCATTCCTGTAGGATTTGAGGCCGCAAATCGTCCTCAAATGTTGTTGATCACACGCAGTCGTTGTTGACACGTTGAATCTCCATGTCTGAAGCCAAACTGTTCATTTGGAATAATTTCCGGCGCGTCGAGATGACTGCTAAGGCGTTTCAATACTATACGTTAATAAATTTTGCTGAGACTGCATAGTAGGCTTATGGGCCGGTAGTTGTTCGGTAACGTGATGTTTTTTTTGGTTTGGGATAGCTACAACTATCCGCATTTTTCCATGCGCTCGGGAAGTACACATGCTTCAGACAGGCGTTGACAATTTTGCAGTTTCACCGATTACAGCATTCATGTGCGAGTTAGCAAATGTTTTTGCCAATACATTAGCTTTTGCAGGATTTGACACTAACAATTGGTCGTCACAGCGCAGGGGAGACTGGTACTTCTCGGTGTTTCGCAGATGTTTGCTGATTTTCCAAAATTTTTCGCTACTATTGGTTAAATTTCGTATTGTTGTACCGAAGTACCGAACTACAGATATTTGTAGGAAGCAATTTCTTCTCGAATCTTGTGGTTCAGTTCCTCAAAGATTGTTCTGAAAAAAGGGTATCTAGTGCCACCATAATGGCGAAGGCGGGAATTTCTTAACCGTATCAGCTGCTTTATATATTCAGGGAGCTCTCGTTTTTGAGCTGATCGCGTAACAAGAGGAACAGAAATATTTTCAGCATCCGCAAGTGACCTAGTGAAAACATTTACAGCGTCATCGATTGTTTGTGTTAAGTTCAGGTTGCTGATGAGAGATGTGACATTCAGGTTCCGATGAAGGAAGCTGGAGTACAATCTCCAGTCAGCCCGACATAGTTTCTGTATTGTATAGATTCTGCATTTATAGTAAATAATACTGGGAAATGATCTGATGATAGTTCTTCGAATACTTCCGGTAGGATCATGCTGATTAGATTTTTGGATAGTACCAAGTCTAATGTAGATGGACAACCTTGTGGAACCCGCGTGAATTTTTGTGGATGATGGATATAGAAATTATAGTTTTCACATACATTGTACAGCAAACGACCAGCTCCATTTGTCTTACAGCAGGTCCACGATCGGTGCTGGGCATTTAGATCACCTATGACGAAGAAATGTTCAACATAACGAGTGAGGGTTCTTATCACTTTTTTGAAGCGCTTGAGGACAGTATTGTTACCGGATCCCGGGAAATATGCAGCAATTCTGTGCCCGGAGAAGTATCCGTATCCGTGATTGTTACTACTAGTGGTTCTATGGTGGAGGTTTGTAGATCCATCTGGAAGAATCGTAAACCATTGCGTACGAATACTGGGCCTGATTCTCCCGCGCGAATGGAATGTGACAGCAATGAACTCCTCAAAGTCACATGACCCAGGTCACCGTATCGCCGAAGGCGATTGCCCTGACATGAGAGGTTCATTTCGGAGTAAAATAACCAATGAATTACAAATGGTGCAGTGTTCATTGAAATATATGTCAAAGGCTCTATGAATTCAATGTGTTTCATGAATATATATATATATATATATATATATATATATATATATATATATATATATATATATATATATATATATATATATATATATATATATATATATATATATATATATATATATATATATATATATATATATATATATATATATATATATATATATATATATATATATATATATATATATATATATATATATATATATATATATATATATATATATATATATTTGACGTAGGACTACGTCTTTCATTTCTATACCGGGGTGTAAAATCAAAGTTTCGAAAACGAAAGCGTTACGCCGGAGATCGGTCTCTCGGTTCTCATCTCGGTTTTGAGCGTTAATAGCTCCTAAACAACTGAACTAAATTGTATGATAAACACTTCATTCGAAAGATAAAATGTCTACGCGTTATATACTTGTTACTTTTTCATCCAAAAACTTGTTTCAATAGCCTTAAAATTGCTTTCAAAACAGGCTATTGAAATCACCAATCGGTATATAAGCGAGCGCCGCTCGTAAACCCACTCAGTTATAATTGAACAGCGATTGTAGCATGTTGTCGCTGTTGTGATGAAGCTAACTTCGTTTATCATGAAAGCGCTGATAAACGGTGTTACCAAGAGCCTGTTTGTACACCTTAGGCCAGAAGGGAATCCATCAGGAGGAGAGTGATGTCACGGTTCCGCTTGAAACATCGGAGCAGTCGCCACACACACACATACACGCGCGGAACTCTCGTTGCTATCATCGTTGCTGAAAAATAATCTACCAGTTCCCCTGAGAATTGAAAGATATATTCATGCGAAAGAGTTTATTTTAATGTTTTCTATCCATACAACACTGCAACCAAATACATTTGGTTTTGTGATTTTTCAATCAATCGCAATTGACAGGAAAGCTTTTTCCCCATCAGTAGATAATTTTCGTATCCAATATTGGATGCATAACATGAAAAACGGAAAAATTTTCACATCGCCAAAATCATGTAATTTTCGAGTAATTATTTGCTTCCTACTCATATAATGCTGCGACCAAATACATTTCGTTTTGGATTTTTCAATCAAGTGCGATCAACGTAAGAACGTAGGATTTCCCGCTCTACGCGCACTGGCAAACGATGTTTACTCAACAATTTCTCAAACGAAAAATGGGCGTTGTGAGAAAGGATTAGCGAACGCAAAAACGACAAACGAGAGAAAGAGATGTTTGGAGGTTGAAGGAAATTGGCAGAAGACATCTTTATTTTATCTTTCGAATAATGTGATTCATAGCACTTCGTTTTGCCAGAAAGAGATTATTATTGCTCAAAGGAGGAATCGAGTCCTCCGAGGAAATTACCCAGCGCAAATTAGAGTCGACTATCGATTGCGGCATTCGTACACAAATAATTTTATAATGCAGTTTCATCAAAATGATTTCTTCGATATGAGGAAATATTCACTACATAATTTCATGTATTTCATATTCTTCATTATCAAATCCATATCCATGGCTCCTATCGGTATCGAATTATCATTGACACCACGATTTTCGCTAAATGCTCATTTCAGTTCGACCTGCAAAAAACTTTTCAGAACTCTTATCCATCAAATTTGGAGCCCTGAAAAGAGCCGTTGATTATATGCTAAGCTAATAGCACGCTCTCCTCGGATACGATGGGCCAGCTGGATGTTCTTGGGCATGATGTGACGCGTTTTGCATGGATAGCACACAAATTGGTATCTTCGAATAGGCCTCCTGCGGTGTCATAACCGCGGAACTTTGGAAGCGCAAGTCGGTTTTGAAGTCCTGAGCAATTCCAAGAATCAAATGCTGCAAAGGGAGATTGCGGATCAGCAATTCGGTCGACTTCTGATAGCGACGAATTTCACGCAAAGTTCCCGGTCGATAGCGATGTGGTCACACTCCCCGCGGCTGGTGCACTTATCCGAGCTGCTTTCGTGGTGCCTTACCACCGAAAAACTAACGAGCTGTGTGCTTGGTCCCACACAAACGAGTCCTCACGGTGCGAGAGTAGAGTAAGAAATGAACGAAAGCAAAGGAAGCATCTTATTATAAGCCATAAAAGTCCAGAATGTAAACCCCACCCTCTTTATTATATAAGCTTACTGTATACTTACTTCGATGTTATTCGTTTCTCTCTCAGAGTAAGCTACGAATATAATAAGGGTGGGATTTACTACCTTTGCAGCATTTGGTTCGTGGAATTGCTCAGGACTTCAAAACCGACTTGCGCTTCCAAAGTTCCGCGGTTATGACACCGCAGGAGGCCTATTCGAAGATACCAATTTGTGTGCTATCCATGCAAAACGCGTCACATCATGCCCAAGGACATCCAGCTGGCCCATCGTATCCGAGGAGAGCGTGCTATATTAGCTTAGCATATAATCAACAGCCCTTTTCAGGGCTCCAAATTTGATGGATTAGAGTTCAGAAAAGTTTTTTACAGACCAAACTGAAAGGAATATTTTCGTTTGAATGCCATTCAGCATCGAGAAAATTTCGGAAAGATCTAATCATTGCTGAAAAATAATCTGCCAGTTCCCCTGGGAATCGAAAAATACATTCATGTGAAAGTGTTTATTTTAATGTTTTCTATCCATGTAACACTGCGACCAAATATTTTTTAATCAAATGCTACTAACAGGTGGTTATCGAGTTAGTATTAACCACTGGTGGACTTCGAGTATCGAGGAAAATCTGAAAAGAATTAATCGTTGCTGAAAAATACTCTGCCAGTTCCCCTGGGAATTGAAAAATACATTGATGCGAAATAGTTTATTCTAATGTTTCTATCCATATAACACTGCAATCAAATACATTTGGTTTTGTGATTTTTCAATCAATCGCAATTAACAGGAAAGCTTCTGAAAATTATTCTTCCCCATCATATTTCCGTATCCAATATTGGATGCATAAAACCTTGTGCCTCCAACGTAACACTCTCGTTTTCGAAGTCCCCCAAATATTCATTCATTCAGAACGAATTCAGATTCAACTTCAAACAAATGATCTCTAAATCAACGATAGTCCTACGTCACCCTTGCGGTTATACCATAGATATAACCCACTTCCTGTTTTTTATTTTAAAAATTTTCATTCCTTGTTGCAAATATGTACCGGAAATAATTTCGTTCATCTTTATAAATGTTTTCCTCTTATTATAATTGATGAAAAATAATATCACTGGGATAATACAAAAATACATTTTTCAAATCTGTTTTTGCATAGTCTTCTTCTTCTTGAATGGCGTTAACGTTCCCTGTGGAACTTTTGCCGTCTCAACGTATGCATTAACTAGCGTCATTCATTAATACTTAGTTTTTTTTTTTTTTTTTTATATCTGTATTATAGTGACTTTCAACTCATTTGGCTGGTTCGTCACTTTTACTTCCATTTTTGGAAGAATGTCGGGAGTGAGAATTGAACTCGTGACCTTCAGCGTGAGAGGCATGGATGTTACCACTACGCCAGATCGCCTCCATTTAATACTTAGTTGAGATTTCTTAAGCCAACATGCCTTGAATGTAATCCGAGGGGCAAGCTCTAGAATACGCGTGACCACAGTGCAAAGTCGAAGGAAATTTCTCTGACGAAAAATCCCCCCGACCCGAACGGCATGATAATGTGATTTCGTATCCGTGTTTTGATTCCACATTCGTTTTTTGACTTAGTGTCCGGTGCTGATTCCGTAATAATTACGCTAAAAGTTTATCGGAAGGTTCTTTATAACATTGCAGTGAACATTAATTTTATAGTCGCCTCACATAAAAGCCATCAAGGTGAGATATATTTATTATCGCATCTAAATAAATTTAAAATCTAAATTTTGTCCATAGGTAATGAGCCGATAAAAATTATAGAGCTGTCAAGGATCTTGTGATTCTACTGTCCGAAACTGCGCTGTTATCGTCTGGATTCTCACTGGATGAGCCCGGTGTGCACGCATCTCGCATCTACCTGATGGTCAAGCTGGGTCTTGGAATCGATAAGGACGAAGCTATGAGCACAGATGATACTCCAGCCGCAACTACTGATGAAGATGCTCATCCACTAGTGGATGACACCGAGGGTGTCTCACACATGGAAGAAGTTGATTAAACATATACGGTTTTTAACTACTTAAGTAGCTATTCGTAATTTTTGAGAGTCTGATTTGTGTTTTTGGAGAAAGGAAACGGTATGCTGAATTGAGTTTTTCGTATCAGTTAGTGTCACAACTATTGTAAATATACATTTTAATTTTGTACCGCGTTATAGCGGCTGCAGAAGATGTATATTCTTGTCATTAGTAATAGCATACCAAATACTTGAACTGACTATATGTTAATAATAAATATAAATTATTTCAAAATTCACATTTTAACTGGATTGCATTCGAAATTGCCTATTTTTTCCGAAAATTTTCACAAAGTAGATGATGAATTCATCTTTGAATCTGGAGTAGCTATTGCCCGTTTGGAACGGCGTATTATTAGAGATCGTTCAAATCCTTTGGAAGTGCCTAATCCTATTTTTGGCTACCATTGCTGGTACTAGTCGATAACAAATGAGGATACGACTTCAAAAGTCACAAAATGGCATGTTTTTCCACTGCAATCGTCTACGAGAATTGAGTGAGTGTTCATGAGAGTTCATTCAAGGTGAAAATCTCACCACAGTCGCCTTCGGGAATTGAGTGAGGCAATTTTTCCGAGCTGTCACTTCTCATTCGCGCATCAGAATCAGCCCCACTGCCACTCCTCATTCACGGTTGGTATCTTCGTTATTTCGGTCGACCCTCACACAGGTGAATTGCTTGTTGAAGATCGAGATTTTTGAAGTTAGCCACGTCTCCGTTACTATTGCTATATCTACATCGTATCTTTCCAGGAATTCGAAAAATTAAGTTGATTTGTTTCGAATCATACGACTGTTCCAAGTTAGTACTTTCAGGCAGCTTCTATTGAACATTGTATACATACTTAATCATGAGCTCGGACAGAGCTGCGTATTGTATTGCTTTGGAACGACAAGCAGAGAGACGTTCGAACATTTTTTTTGCCAGGCTCAGGAACTCGCTGGCAGTGAAGAGGCATGACATGTTGAGTATCAACATCAGTAGAAGTGGTAGATTTGAGAACGTCAGTGATGTTGTAGTTCTGTTGGACGGAAGATGAGTTAAACGTTCGTGCTCGGGTATGTGTCATGGTTTTATTTGCCAGTTGTTCTCTGCGCTTATGGAGAGCTTTGATGTACTGTCTTCTTTGTGGACATCCTTTGTAGTTGGCAGTGTGATTTTGTTTGCAATTGGCACAACAGATTTTTTCCCGTGGCTTATTATCTGTTGTTAGAAGGAACGTTTTGGTAATTTGCATTCGGAGGTTAGGTGCAATTCACCACACTTCACACATTTGGCTTCAAGGTTGCAGTTTCTCATCCCATGTCCAAACTGCTGGCATCTGTAACATTGTACAGCATCCGTATTCTTACGATTGTAAAAACGCCAACCAACGATCACGTTGAAGAGCGTTTTGGTAACTCCCTTCGTGAAAGTTAGAAGGTACAGCGCATTCTCTTCTCTATTGGAAGTATATAACATTTTGACATCTAGTGGTGTGATTGAATTATTTTTCAATGCCTCTTTAATTTCTTTTAGCTCGAATTTATGTAATCCGTAGAGAACGACTTCGATGGGTGTTGTATCACTTGTACCATGTGTGTAAAATCTGGTATCGCTTTATTTTAGCGCATTGAAAACAGTAGCGAAACTCTGTATACATTTCGTTTCAATCTGGATTCTTTCCCTGCCCAGTCTTAATGTGTAGTTTCCTGGTTTCCTGTTGAATTTAATTCTGCCACGGTTTTGTTATACACAATAATAGGCGGGCAGCGAACTTTTGTGTTCGGATGTGGTTCATTTTTTTCATTTTTCTTATCTCCAGTAGTAGCACCTCCAGCATCGGCAAAATCGCCGCCAACAGCAGCATCTTGTGAGTCGTCGTCCATAGTGAGAATGTCGAAAGTGTTAAGCGTTGGTATGTTTGCTTCCGTATCAGGTTGATTGCAGTTCCAGGGAAGTCAGGGAAGATGACTGCAATTCACGATATTTGCGTTGATCACCCGAGGAGTGTTGAACATTGTTGCCCAGATATTGTTGTTCGTGTGGCGTCAATAGATTGCCAGGAGTAGAATGGTTATGCTCACTTTAGATTTATCATAACTTCTGCGAATCATCGTAGCAACAGGACCACCCAAGGGTGAACCCCAACTCGCGACGGTCGCGACACGACCTTTTGCTGGTTTACCCAGAATGGATCGTTTTTGACGTAGGACTACGTCTTACATTAAGGGTGCCAAATGAGTAATTCCAAATGAAATCGACAAATGACAAAACATGAGTATTTTTTATTCGAATGAAAGTGTGTATTCGGTTTGGGTTAGATGAAATATGAATTTTCCACAGCAATTGGGAATTTTTTGACTGAAGCGTAACTTTTGAAAAGGGCGTATCGATTTGAGTAAGAGAAATCTTTGATAATTAATATCACAAAAACTATGAGTCGTACCGAAATAGTGTCTTAGAAAGAATTATAGAGTATTGATGGTTGAATATGAAAAAAATGTACACTGAGAAAAAAAAAATTTGTTAAACATCGAATTTTTGGGAATTTTCGAAACTTCGAACTTTTGTATGTTAACAATCATTTTTAGCCACAAATTATGAATTCTGATGTGATTTGAAACAAAAAAGGTTATTATCAATCTCCTTCTAAATGTAGCCATTTTCGAAATATTTAAAAAAAATGTCTCTAATTTATTGTCTTTTTATAGTAAATAATCCCTTTTAATATGTTTGTCGTGTTATACCGTCATGTTCATGAAATTTCATGAATTCGCTTATAATTTCCAACAACTTTTCCAAATACATCATCATGGTTCATTTTTTGACTCAAGCGTAACTTTTGAAAAGGGCGTATCGATTTGAGCAAGAGAAATCTTTGATAATTTATATCTCCAAAAATATGAGTCGTACCGAAATAATGTGTTAGAAAGAGTTATAGAGTATTGTTGGCTTAATTTGATAAAAATATAAACTGATAAGAAAAATTAGTACTCTTTTTTTTATTTACAAATTAAAGTTTTAATTTGCGATATAAAAAAATATGTATTTCTTTATATTTTTTTCCATTTTTTTCATATAAACTAGAAGTCATGTAGAAAATTTAAAAAATGGGCCCAAGATGGTAAAACTATTTTTGACGAAATTTGTGGAACATCGAATTTTTAGGAATTTTCGAAACTTCGAAATTTTGTATGATAGCAATCATTCTTAGCCACAAATTATGAATTCTGATGTGATTTAAAACTAAAAAGGTTATCATCAATCTTCTTCTAAATGCAACCATTCTCGAGATATTTAAAAAAATATTTCTAATTTATAATCTTTTTTATGGTAAATAATCTCTTTTAATATGTTTGTCGTGCTATACCGTCATGTTCATGAAATTTTATGAATTTTCTTATAATTTCCAACAATTTTTTTGATTGATTGAAGTTTGTATTAAGATAAAAAAGATTTTTTAGTTTCGTTACGTTTTATATTAACCCATATGTCTTCGAATGTTTCGTAACGTAACTCCTAAACATATGTCTTTACCATAACGAGTACTTGGAAAAGTTGTTGGTAATTTTGAGCGAATTCATAAAATCTCATGAACATGGTGGTATAACACGACAAACATATTTAAAGGGCCTATTTACTATTAAAAATACAATAAATTACAATTTTTTTTAAATATCTCGAGAATGGCTACATTTAGAAGGAGATTGATAATTACCTTTTTTTGTTTTAAATAACATCAGGATTCATAATTTGTGATTAAAAATGACTGATAACATACAAAAACTCGAGGTTTCGAAAATTCCTAAAAATTCGATGTTCCACAAAGTTTGTCAAAAATAGTTTTACCATCTTGGGCCCATTATATAAATTTTCTACATAACTTCTATTTTATATGAAAAATTTGAAAAAAATATCGCAAATTAAAATTTTATTTTGTAAATAAAAAAAGAGTACTAATTTTTCTTCTCAGTGTATTTTTTTTTCAAATTAAGCCAACAATACTCTATAACTCTTTCTAACACACTATATCGGTACGACTCATATTTTTTGAGATATAAATTATCAAAGATTTCTCTTACTCAAATCGATACGCCCTTTTCAAAAGTTACGCTTGAGTCAAAAAATTTCCAATTGCTGTGAAAAACTCATATTTCTTCCAACCCAAACGGAATACACACTTTCATTGGAATCAAAAATACAGGTTTTTAAAATCTGCATTTTAAGGATGATTTCATTTGGAATTGCTGAAATCAGAAAGTTAATAATTATTTTTGCTGCGAACGGATTTTAACGGTTTGCATACCAATCGAATCGGAAATTTTCTGAGATTTGTTTGATATGCTATACATTACAATTTAAACCATATACATGGTCTGTATATGGTTTAAATTGATGAAAATAGGAAGCATTCCCATTTCCCCATACATTTGTTCTGTCGATTTGTGTGCTTTCCCGAAAAGAGCTATCAATAACGAGCAACTTATGCAGCCGCTATAATAGAAACAGTTGGACGCACATGAATCGATTTAATTTTACGGATTTAAAATCTCCGTAAATAAAGGAAAAGAAGAAGGATAGAAACAACGAAGGGGGATACCGAAAAGAGAATATTTGCGAAGTAAGTAAGCTGTCGCTAGCGTATAAGTATTGCATCTCCTCTGAGAATCTGAGGATTCTCAGAATCTTTCTGTCCCCGAAACAACAAAGGTCGGTTGTTTGATGCTTGTTGAATTGCGATGCACGGAAGATGCTTTTCGTTAAATACTCAGTGCAATGCGTGCATTGGTATAAAGAAACAAATTGCGACCTATGCCCAATTAGTGTACTGTTCTCGCAAAGGCAAAAAACGAATCGTTGCTTCTCGAAATGATTCTACAAAACCACGCAAGCCATTAAACCTTTTCAGGGTCCCCGGAACTTTTAACTAAAGAGTTATTTATGAACTTTCGACTTTCGTATTCGCAAATAATATCCGAAATGATAAACCAACAAATTAAAAAAAAAAAAGAATGCGTAGACCTACGTGCTAAGCGGTCGTGTCTCGGATACAACCCCTCGATTTCTATCTCACTTTTTTTTTGTTAATTTTGTTCAGGTACAAGAGCGCACAATAAAGTTGTGTTTACCGCTTAACAGTTTGACACGGACTCATATAAGGAATAAGAATTTTTCGCGCGTTGCAATGAAAAACTGACCTTCTCATTAAGCTCGATGAAGTCACTCAAAATCTGCCCCTTGATGAACCAGTTGGAAATTTGTTTCACATCCTCGAATTCCGTCAGCAGCGACTTCAAGTAAGGGATGTTATCTGTAAGCAGAAAACAAGAGTTAATTAAAGAGCTCGATTAATTTGTCAAAATACTCCGCCCACCGTTAATAACACAGTCCGCGGCAATATGCTCCATGATCACCTCGTGTGCCTGTGACCATTGCTTGGCTTTGAGCAGAAACTTGGCCTGCTGGTGATGATCAAATTGCGCACCCGCTCGCACCGCTTTCGCCCAGAAGATCCACTGCTCGGGAATGCCAAGCTCACCGACCACAAATTGCTCCCGCTCGAGATAGTCATCGTCTCCCGAGAGCTGGATGTGCCGATAGAGTACAGCCTGGATTGTGATCTCCCGCCGGGAGGCGTCGTTCAGATGCAGCAGCACATAGATGGCCCAGTGCCACATGTCGTGATTTTCGAGCTGATTAGCGAAGGATACATGCAACTGGCTGCGCGACAGCTCGGAACAGTGGCGATAGCCGAGCGTCTCGAGGATCTGCAACAGGAACCACGAGAGACGGAAGTCCAGCGGATCCGGCGTGTGGGTTGCGGGATTCAGCAGAGCTTCCAGTGGGTGCGACCGTTTGGAGTAGAGTTTGAGTAGATGAAAGCGGATATCCTGGATCGGTTTGGGGCTGCTCATTCGGATGCGTGAAGTGTATGCCGGTGTCGGAGGGAGTGCGAAGAATTCATCCGATTGGAAGGATTTTTCGTAATTCACCAGAGCGTCCGTAATGGAGGCGGTGGACGAGCACAGATACCACAGGTGTAAAGCGAGAGATTTTAACCAGTCCAACTTCTCGAATACATTTAGAGTGCCATGGCTGGAAGAGAGCAACGGTATACCGGCGATCAGCATAAATACCTTCAAGCGCCGGGCGTCAATGAATTTGTCAGCTTCGACATCCTGCCAGGAACTGAGCTGATGTTGAATCAACTGACGAATCGTGGGTCCTCCGGAGATTTGAGCCAACAGCATCGATAGGTTAATGTCATCGTTCTCGAAAGCAAGTTCGCAAGCGTTGAGCACTTTGTGGGTACAAATCAGCTCCAGCAGCCGATCCAGATACTCCTGTTTCTTCCCCTTCAGCGCTGCTGTTCCGTCTTGAGCCGATCGCTCGGTGACAACCCGTTCCAACCATTCGGAGAACAGATCTCGCCGGAACATTGTACTCAAGTGGGCACTTTCTTCGACGTCTTCCAGCTCTTCACGGTCGCCCCAGAGGGCATCGCACAGGGACCATATTTCCACACAAAGCGCCTCGAAGCTGCCACCATTGGCGATCAGTTTTGCCATCTCGAGATGGTCGGCCAGGGCCGTGTGTCCTCCAGCTGCGACGAAATAAGGGCATTCGCTATTTTCCACCTTCTGCACCTCGTCGTGTTTGAGTTGAATTTTCAGGTGATCTTCGACGGATTTTCGGAAGTCGACTATCTCCGCCGACGATCGAATTTGCATCATCTGCAGTGCGGTTGGGGAGTAATCCTTGTCGGAGCGACCGTTGAAAAAGCGATGCATATCGCTAATATGCAGAACTGCGTCCTTCTTCAGTTGGGAACAGTTTTCCGCGGTGTTTAGTTGAACCAGAACCGATGGGAAACTCCAGCCGACTCGAAATTTGCGACCATGGAAGAAGGCAAGATCGGATTTGTTGTCCAGAAAACGTGCCAGGATAGACTGTGCCATGGGAAGAACAATATCTCGCGAATGGACCAGTTCCACTTTTGGTTTGATCACCAGTGGAAGCGATCGCGGACCCATTGGACGCGGAATGTCGGTTGTGGTGTCTAGGCGTTTTTGCTGTTGAATCTGTTCGTACAAGTTTTTGCTGGTTGAAGTGGAGAACAGCTTTGGAGGGGCCGCAAAGCTATCATCCAGTGTTTCGGAGCGGGATTCTATGATTTTGGTGGCGTCGTTTCTAAGATAGAGGGTGCTTGTGAGGGTTCTTCCGAGACCCCCATAGGGCTTGTTAGGGACGGTCTGATCGGGACTGTCCCTTCCTCCGTCAGTCATTTCGGAGAAAACCGATCTGCGATCGAAGTCATCATCCACGAAAAACGAAGCCTTCATCAGCTGCAATTTATGGGAATCTGTGCCCATTCCAATGGCCAATGCAGCAGTGGGACTTGTGGGCGCCAAACTTCCATCCGCTATCAGTGAGTAGCTCTGCTCATCCTGAACAAGCATCTTTTCGCGATCTATCTGCGCAGTGGTGCCTTGCAAATTCTTCGAAATAGCTCCCGTTTTCTTACCCAATTTGTCGTCCTCCCCAAATGTCATCATTTTCACCTTCTTGGGATCCACCGGAACCTCATCCTCATCACTATCGCTCAATCCATACTTGGAAAAATGATCCACCTTGAATACCCAGCTCCCAGTATCCGGCCTGTACTCCAAAAACCGTGTATCATGCTTATCGCAAACCTTCCGCAGCTTCCCTTCGTAATCCATCAACGCCAGTCGGTTCGGGTCTTTAATCGGTTCGTGCAGTGCCTTATCGTGGGGCCAAACCTGATCCAGCGTGATCTGTGCCTTGCGGTTCAAACCCACCCCAACCGGGGGCTTGTTTTCGTCGTCCGGATAGATGATGACCTCCTTGTGGCGGAAATGAACAATCTCATCCAGGTTTAGATTCGCCACATCGATCGGCTCGTTGAAGTACACGTTTCCATAGCCCTTCCGGCCGATGGTGAAGTTCGACACCACGCAGCGACCCTCTTCGTCCATAAGCTGGAGGATTTCATCCAGGGATGGAATGGTATAATAGCTGCAAAGCGAAAGAAAATCCTCGTTAGTTCCAAGCTCGAAAAACAGACGATTTTCTTGTTAACTCAACTACCCAGTGGCAGCACCATCTCAGAATACAGTGACACTTTGTGTGTCTCAAATGGTCAGTGAAGCAACTTGAATGTTTTGTTCCATAATTTTTTTACACAAATTTCTAATACAAAAACCATAAGCCCTACAGAGTTTTGGTCCAAAAATGAAATGTAGGAAATTGTTTTAATTTTCTTTACCGATCAATATATTTCCATTCGAAATTATTAAAAGAAAATAAGTCTTTTAGAAAAATTAATTTATTTTTTTTTTAAATTCAACAATTAATTCTTCGACGAATGTTTGGGGCCCTATAGTTTTTGAGTTGGAAATTTTTGTGATTTTGAGTTTTTTCTACCCTTTTTGCAACCAATTATTCCTCATAAACGATATGGCCTAAAAAATGTTTGTCATAGAATTAAATAAATAGAGGAAATTGATTAAATTTTCATTTAAAAATATGAAAATAAATTTAAAAAAAAACTGCACTTAAAAAGATTTTTTTTTTAAGAAAGCATGAAAAAGTTCTCTCTTTCTCTTTATGGGCTATTAATATACAGGTCAGTCTCGATTATATATGATTCGATTATATACAAATTTAGACTCGATTATATACAGTTCGATTTTTTTTTCAGTTCAAATATAACATATTTCAAGAGAAAATGAAATGGGCCAACGTCAAAGTGAAAGTTAACTGGATGCTTCATATGCCAAATCGATTAACTCCATTTTTTGAATATTATTAAATTTTAATATCATAGCACTTGATTAGCTTCTAACTGTACATATTCAAAACAAATTTCTCTAATAATAAGTATTAATACCTCTAAATGACAAAATTATTTTAGCCATTGAATAGTAAATAATATATGTCAGAAGCTAATCTGATTAACTCCATACTATAATGTGTTTATACCATAATGAAAATCTAGTTAACCCGGTACTCCTATGGAGACATCTGAGAGTTGTTCGTTTAATTTCGTTCTTCGCTTTGATGGCATTGAGTTTCGTATTACGAATTGGGGGAGTGAGCATGACAATATGGGTTTGCAGAAGGAATGAACCGACTCTCAAAATTAAAATTATGAATGAAAATTGTTTTTCCCAAATCAAATTAGTACTCTATGTAAATGAAAATCTCTTTTGCCTGCAAGTGGTGAAAAAATGTCGTACAAAAATTGTGGCTAAAGGTAATTTTATATTATAATGGTAAGTTTTTGTGAGAATATCTGAAAATATATAGGAAATAGTTTGAATTAGGACAACGTACTTCAAGTACTTAAATAACGCAAAAAAATCATACGTACATGACAAACTAATGATAAATTGATAAAATAAAGAGTAACACTTTAAAAGCCACATACTATGAAGTTTTTCACTTCTAAAATGTTACTTAAATACACTAATTTGGAAGTTTCGCAACTGTATCCTGTATAAAATTTTCTTGTCTCTCAAATGCAAGCAACAGAATTGTCCTACGTAGCCTAGTTTTTGAACCAGAGACCGTTTAAGGCAAACAGGGAAATATATCAGAAGAAACCTTCAGTAAAGTAATATTTTTACTATTCTCTGTACTGATTATTGTTTTAAACCTTATTTTTTACGTCTTCCATTATTTACATATCTGAATAAACCAGTTCTTGAAAAGAGCCATCGAGCCGCTCAAATGAGCCGGTTGTTGTAGACATTTATGAATGATTGTCTGCCATTATCAATATTTCTTTGTTGATATAGTGGAAATTCGGCCACGCTTGGGGTCGTTCCGTTGGTGAAACCCCTTTGTACATATGTCATCCGCCACGCAAGGCGATACAAGTTGCAGATCACCGCATGGACCCTGATCCATGCTTGTGGTAACAGTATTGAACACAGAATTTTTGTTTGAACACACGCGCTGTAATGTAATGATAATGCATTGTGTTTTGGCCTGACGACAGCAAAGACGGTGTCGGCGTTGCCCATGATAGCATCTCGCAAGTGAATGTAATCTATCTCACACCGCTTCTGTTGATTGTGTAGTAGGAAACACATTCGTTCGCTCTCTACCTTTGCGTACATGTCGACCAAAAATTGTTTACTCTCAACTCGTTTCCTCTAACCACTTCTTCATAAATATCAATTCAAAATGAGAAACGAAGTACCTATGGCGGGATTTTATAGTTTAATGTTTATGTAATCTTTGTAGTGTCCCTTCAACAGGGGCATTTTTTGTCTAAGAAACTTTTAATTGGTATTAAGTAGGGTAAACGGTATCCTAGCGGTATCATATATAGTTTACGACCTCTTATCATGCCTACCAAAAATGCAAATTATTTTGGAAAATGCTAGATGAACATATTTGATAAAAATATCCTTCTACGCATGTGTTCGAATTTCAACAATGGCAAAGTTATTGAAATTCTTTTTGTTTCGAGCTCTGTTGGCTTAAAATAGCTCTACTTCATAAAGTACGCCACGTAGGAGGATTCTGTTGCTTCTATTTAAAAGATGAAAACAATTAGTACAGAATGTAGTTGTGAAACATCTAAATTAATAGATTTACCCAACATTTTGAAAATGAAAATTCATTTTTCTCAAGAACGTAAGTTTTTCGAATTCTGAAAGCATTCTGAGAAGAAAATGTTTATTTCAGTGTATGTTTTTTGATTAATTTATTTGTTTTTGAATGAATGAATTTTTTGAAACAATTTGCTGTATTTTATTTTTTAATGGAAGCAAAAATTTCCTACATTTTATCCATCGATGAAAATTTTGTTTTATATTAATCATTTTTCTTCAAAAATGTATTGTTCTTAATTCCGAAAAAAATATATAAATAATCAATACAATAACCAACCGAATAATGATTCAAATCTCCATTCAGGAACATTAAAACGAATTTAACAAAATTATACTGATAGAATATTTAGAAATTGAAAAAAAATTATTTTCAATGAAATGAAATTTAATTTTTAGAATAAAATTTTTTAAATGTAGAAATCTAAAAAAATATACAAAAAAAAGGCATCTCTCAGAAAAAAATTATATGTTTTTGTTAGAAAAACTCTTTCCCTGTAGAAGTGCCTATCTTCCGATGTATGGGCTATTAACGCATTAACGACCAAGCTGTAAACATATTTTTGACGTAGAACTACGTCTTTCAGGAAGGGTGCCAAATCAGAAAACAGGTCACGTTTTTATGAAATAAAGTTAACGTTAATAACTTTTTTCACTGTGAACGAATTCTCATGATTTTCCAATCGAATCGGAAATTCTCTAAGATTTGTTTGATATGCTACACACTACAATTCGCTAATCTCTAAACGGTTTAAATTCTTAAAAACTGGAAGAACTTCCTTTTTTTCCATACATTTGTCCTGTCGATTTGTGTGCTAACCCCACCCGTATTTCGAATGCTTACAACTCGAACATTTCTTAACAGATCGGAAAGTCGTTTGCATTAATTAATTATAAATATTTCTACGCGTCTATCACAATAAATAGAACATTATTTTTCGTGAGATGAACAATTGAATAACTGTAAAATGTGAAGCGTTATCTAAACGCTCTAACTGCCAAGTTTTGATTGGCCCGATTTACGGTTTCCCCAACACAGACTTTAAAATCGACGTATCTGTGGAAATCCGCTCTGCAAATATACATGGGAGTATTTTTGTTCGCACCGAAATGCGTTTCCCTAACACGGACTTCAAAATCAATGGCCTCGGGGAATCCGTTTTGCAAATACAGTGGAACATCGATTATCCGCGAGCGGATGATCCGCGAAGCGGTTTATCCGCGAATGCGGGTTCCATAGTAATGCTATGGACTCCCGGAAATTATAAGTGAGGTGTAGGATTTTGCTTTTTTGTTTTGGTCATGACTTTCACATTATTTCACTTCAGGTGTACACAACCTTATAGATGGATAGTGTAATGATTCCTTTATTGATAAAACATAGTTATCATGCTGAAATATTGTGTTTGCATCTCTTTTTTAGTCATTTATTGCATTATTCGCGATTTTCGTGATCCGCGGTGACCTAGCCAGATTATTCCGCGGATAATCGGGGTTCTACTGTACATGCAAGTCGAGGGTATTTTTTGGTGTTGAGTACTTTTGTACTCGCTTGTCGTTGTGCAGACCGGAATATGTTTCCCTAAAACGTACTTTTAAACTGAGAAGCCTGCGAAAATCGTCATTTCAGATACTAGAAGTGAATGAACTTTCGCGGTTCGAGGACTACGTAAACATGAGATGTGCAATAATTTCAGAGAATGTAAAATACAATGATCGTTTGACAATTCTTCCGTTAACATATTTTGGTAGTCCTAGGCATCATATCAAACGTAAAAGGATGGTTATCAAATTTACTTGTAACGAAGAACATAATCTATTACAAAAAATTCGATGCATTCTAAAATAATATTCGAAGTGGCAAACAAGTGGCTTGCATAATATAATTGCGTAGTTCTACGTCGAAAATATGCGGTCGTGTCCTAGACACAACCCCTTACAATTTTTTTAACACATTAAGGACCGCACGTTTTGGGACAGACTTTATCGCTTCATTTGTTCGGATTCCACGAATGAGATCGTTTCCTTCGATGTGTATGAGACGAAGGCGAGCCACCAGTAGGCCTTGTTAGATTCTCGGCAAACCAAGGATCTAACCTTCAAGTGTAGACAAAACACGGGTTATTTCGTGTTCCATCCGTAACAGACGGAACGCGAAACACGAGAAAACTCGTGAGTGGTCCGCAATGTGTTAACGAAAGCCATTAGTGTAATTTTGCTTATTGGCGTTACAGAAACCCCAATCTTTAAGGATTTTTTTTCCGTTCTTCCATTTTCTGGAAAATGTTATAAAATTAAAAATGGCCAAACAAAAACATTGGCCAAAACCTACATTTTTGTTCCTGTAGGACGTTCAATCCAACGGTATTTTCCTACATCACAATGTGTGATCTTTTATAAGAGTAATACTGTAGAAAAGTTTACATATTTTCGAATTTTTTAAGGTTTTGTATTCTGTTAGGCTATGTGAGGTTATTGAAGAAAAAAAATTAAAAAAAAACTTCGTCGTTTCCAAAAAGTCGTGTAGATTCTTTTTTTTGACGTAGAACTACGTCTAACCGGAAGATATAGGGGGTGAAATGGAAATCTAGGCACTGAACAAGTAAAAAAATGCAAGATTTGGAACGCTTACAACTCGAGCATTTCTCAATAGATCGCAAAGGTTTTTGCATAAATTGATAGGAAATATATCTACGCATCTATCATAACGAATAACATTTCATTTCTCTTGAGATAAATAATTGAATAATTGTGAAATATCAAGCATTGTCAAAATGCACTATGTGCCCATTTTTGATTGGTCCATTTTGTGCTCCTCAAATCGTACCGACCAAAACGGGCAACCAGAGAAGCAGCGAAATAGAATGAAGCACGATTGGAAAGGAAAAAGAAAAAAAATTAACGAAACATTGGTCGCAGTCTCACACATGCGTAAATTCTCGAGCCAGCCAGTCAGCTTAAAAATCCCCGCTCCGCTGCCGTAACGATCATTCTTTGTGTGGACACCGACTGGACAACATCGTTGCTGGACGAGCTGGACGGCGAGGGATCGAGTGCCTTTCTCAAGGCAAGAGGGCGGAGGTGGTAGCGCTGGAGTAGAGTAGAGTAGAGTTTTCCAAGGGCCTTTCTCAAGGCTAGAGACGAATTAACTGCAAAAGTTTAAAGTCTCTATAATACAATATCTTCCTTCCTTCCTTCCGTAACGATCATTCTCATTCAAAGCGTACACCACATCGGTTCGCATCACAACACATCAACAAACCAATCCAAGCAGCCATGTCTGGACATGGTAAAGGAGGAAAAGTGAAGGGAAAGGCAAAATCCCGCTCGAACCGTGTTGATCTGGAGTTCCCCGCAAGGGTAGCTAGGCCGAGCGCGTTAGTACCAGTGCACCAGTCCACCTAGCCGGCGTTATATAGTTTCGGTCGCCGAAGTGATCGAGTTGGCTGGCAAAGCTACTCGCGACGATAAGAAAACCCGCATTCGGAACAGAACACACTCGGTTCGGTGGACATCAAGACAACAGGCAGTGACAGCGAGTGGCGAGTGGCAAACGCAATCGCAAAACGGCATCAGGTAGCAGAAGAAAAAAGTTTGTTCTTTATACAAACTGCTTTGGTGGCAAATCCAGAACAAGGCGGCATCTAGGGCGTTCGAAATGGTTTTTTTCAAAACCACGAGTACTAAGTTTTCTAAATTGGAACCATTCCATAAAACAAGGCGCTTTTCAGGGCCATTAAACCTTCCAAAAAAGAGTTTAGGAAATACAGTTCAATGCTTTCTAAAACATTATCCAAAAACACGCGGACCGCAAAAAAATATCTTATTTTCTTTCAAACCGTAAACCCGTGTGGTTGTACGGCATCGGCATCGTGGACGTAACAAAGGAGGACAAGTTAAGGGAAAGGCAAAGTCTCACTCGAACCGTGCAGGTCTCCAGTTCCCTGTTGATCGCATTCACTGATCGCTCCGCAAGGGTAACTAGGCCGAACGGATTGGTGCCGGAGTACCAGTATACCTAACAGCGATTATAGAGTTTCGGCCGTCGGAGTGCTCGAGTTGGCTTGCAAAGCTGCTCACGACAATCAGAAAACCCGCATCAAGAACAGAGCAGCTTCGGTTCGGCGCTCATCAAGACAACAATTAGTTTCAGTGAATGGCAAAGTGTTTCTCCGGCACGTCGCATTAAATGTAATTCACTGAACAACATGTCACAAGCTGGATGGGAAGAAATTTTCCAACTGTGAAAGCTGTGGCGAGTGGCAAACGCAATAGCTAAACAGGAAGGTTTAACCGAAAAAGATAGGAATATCGAGTGATAACAAAAACACAACACCAAAGGTTCTTTTCAGAACCATCAACATATTCATAAAGAGCAAACAGTAAACTAATCCATTTTTCAGGTAGATAGGTAGGTATTCACGTATGAGAAGAAAATAAAACAATATATTTAAAATATATATTTAACAAAAGCTGTCCCCTTTGTATAGTCCTACGTCACTCCGGTTATGTCCCCGACATTACCCACCCGTCTTTTTTTTTGAGATTTCAAGTTGCTGAAATGACCAATGTTTTCACACCCACAAAGTTTCACCACAATCAGAGATAGTGCTGCCAGCTCCTAAGACGAGTTGGCATGAAATTCGTGAATAGAAACATCTCCCCGTACTTACCCTACTCTATTGAGCACTATCCCGGTCGGATGTGGTTCGGCCTGTTCCGCGCCGCCTGCAGAAACCCCAGACACATCGACGCCGCTCGTTGCGTTTGCCGTTTCGTTCAGGAAGGAACGATTCGACAGCAGCGAATCGTTCATGTTGATCGGTGAGCTGCCGCTGCTGATGGAATCTTTCTTTGCCGCGCCGCCCGCTGGTTGTGGTTGCTGTTGGCCACCCCCGATTGCTGCACCCGTCGTCGAACCGGTTGGTGAGCTGGAGTCGAGCAAACCCTCTTTCAGCAGCGAGGTTGCCGTTGATTGAGCACTGCCGACGGGGGCGAACTCTTTGATGGTACTCTCGAGAATTGATTCGGACAGGCGATTGCTCTGGCGCACCTTATCCAGGGCGTTCGACTGCAGCCAGGAGACTCGTCGGTTGGTTTCCTGGTTGGAAGACGCCGACGATGACGGCTGTGGCTCGAACTGATTCACCGGTATCTGGTTTTGGAAGGTTTCTTTTGGGTTTTGATCCTCCTTCGCGGCGGCAGCGGTGGATTCATTCGCTTGCACCTGCGAAACGAGCGTCGATCTGTTTTGAATAGTTATTGTCGGAGTGGCCGATTTTGGCTTGATGATCAAACGTTTCGCATTCGGCTTCAGGGAGAATGATTCGTCCAGTGTGCTGTCGTACTCTTCGAGGCCTTCAAACAAAGACTTCTTCGACAGCGTGGCTGCACTGACTGGCTTCACCTTAACTCCACCGACGGTGACTTTGGGGGAAACTTTAAACTGCTGATTGCCACTCTCGAGAATAGCTTTCTGAGCGGAAGGGTTGGTGGGCTTCAGAGAATCTTCCGACGTTCCCGAGAGGGGTTTGATGTCTTTGAATATGGGATTATCACCATACGGAGACGTTACCATGGCCAAAATCTGCTGATGAATCGGTACGGTGGTTTGTGTTGGCTGACCGGTAGTTCCAAGACCGACGCTAGTGCCCAGCCCCGATCCAAACCCTCCCGTGCCGAGTGTACCAAAAGCGCCTCCGCCTCCGAGAGTGGAAGTGTTCCCAAACAGTCCCGTCCCGGTGCCGAGACCACCCGGCTTATTGGCTGTATTTCCGAAGAGTGAACCCGATCCTGTGCCGAAGTTTAACCCACCACCAAATGTTCCCGTGGAAGTGGCTGTGTTCAGCCCAAAACTAGGGGCCGCTGGTTTGTTGAACGAACTGCCGAAAAGCGTCCCTCCAGTGCTTGTATTCGTACCAAAACCTCCAAACGTGGGAGCTGTCGATGTGGGATTTTGACCGAAGCTGCTACCAAGCGTTCCAAAGGTATTGGCAGGTTTAGCTCCGAATAGACCACCTCCCGTTGTATTGGTTGCTGTGTTCGATCCGAATCCGAACCCAGTTTGACTCGTTTGGGCTACTAATCCTCCGAATCCGCTAGTGCCGGGTGCCGTACTTGTCGCAGTTCCCGAGAACAGCCCTCCTGTTGCCGGTGTCTGATTCTGCGTACCAAATCCTCCGAATGTCGACGTCTGTCCAAATGTATTCGTCGCGGGAGCCGCCGTTTGTCCAAACAAACTAGTGCTAGCGGCCCCAAAGGCCGTTTTTGCCGCCCCCAATCCTCCCAGAGCATTTGTGTTCGTCTGTCCGAAACCAAAACTGGTGTTCGCATTTGTGGCCCCGAATGGTTTACCAAATCCAGCGTTTTGTGTGGATCCAAATGCCGGAGCCGTCGATTGTCCGAAAGTGTTTGTCGTGCTACCAAAAAGTCCCGTGCTCGGCTGAGATGTTGTATTTTGTCCAAACAGTGATTGTGGCTGCGAGACTGGTGCACCGAACGGCGTAGCCGCTGGTGTTGCCCCGAAAAATCCTCCGGCAGTTGCACCCGTCTGTGGTCCTTTCCGATTTGCTCCATAATCATCAAACCGAAGCTCTTCGACCGATTTATTCTCGTACTCTTTCATAAACGTTATGCAATGCTGCTTTGTTTGAACCGTGTTGGTTTGACCATTCTTCACTAGCGTGTCGGTAGAGGGAGTCTGCTGATACTTGGCCACCGCCGTTCCATTAGCGCCTCCAACGGGAGCGGCTGCTCCGAACGCTGTCTTCGGTCCTCCAAACAGCCCTCCACTCTGTGCATTCTGTCCAAAGAATCCACCCGTTGTGGTTTGACTCGTACTTGCCTGTCCGAACAGTGATGTTTGAGTCGGAGCTTGACCGAAACCACCAAATCCAGCCGGTTTAGCAGCTCCGAAAGTGGAATTATTATTATTCGTCCCGAAAAGAGACGTGTTCGGTGCGGTGTTGTTTTGCGTTCCAAATAGGGATGTCGTTTGCTGTTGTGGTTGACCGAATGCTGAAAAACACAAATCAACATGAATTTTTCCGTATTATTGCGTCTTACAATTGATGACGTCACTCACCTCCAAATCCGGACTGAGTGGTCGCCGTTGCCCCAAATGCTGGCGCAGTACTGGTGTTTGCACCAAACAGCCCTCCCGTGGGTTGAGTTTGGCCAAACAGCGAAGGTGTTGCTTGCTGTCCAAACGCTGGAGTGGTTCCGAAGGCTCCCGTAGTGGCTGGCTTACCGAAAGTGCCCGTTTGCCCAAACGGACTTGCTGTTGCCGTGTTGTTACCAAATGTTCCAAAACCACCAGCGGCGCTGGTTTGCCCAAATCCTCCCGGTTTGGCACCGAACATTTTCCGAACACTTGCTTTCTATCCAATAATTTATTAGCGAAATCGTCACAACAGAGCGCACTGTTTTTATCTTTTGTTTTGACGCCTAGCTGTCAATTGGGCATTGAAAACGCGCGAACATAACCTCGCGTTTTGCACAAAATTGCCGACTGATGTAAGGTGAAAAAAAGTAAGAGGAAGATCACGATCGATTTTTTCAGAACTAATATTAATTTCTTTTCCACGTAGAAGCTACTTCGCCTCAAACACAAACAAACGCTATTCACTGTGTATCACTTGGTGGATTTGATAATTATCACTGCTACCCCAAATGGGTGCTTTTCATACTTTTTTCGCGGATGAAATCACACAGCGAACTCTTCACGTTGATTCAGGAAGACTTTTCAGTTGATGGAAAGTCAAATCTCTTTTTTTTGTGTGAGCTTTCGACCGCAGCGGATGAAATAATGTTTTGACATATCGAAAGTGCACTGATAGAAAAGCTCGGCGCAATTTACCCTAAAGGCCCATTTATACGTTGCTAGTAGCTGACTTGACAATGAGCAGCTACTGACCCGGTGGACTCGCTTGACAATTGGTTGACTCGCCTTGTCCGTTCACACAGTGTGAGCTGCTGGCGAGAAACTAGATACTACGGCACGGGTTTACCAGGGATGCCAGGCGACTTTTCAAATGTCCATCAAATAGTCAGAAACAGCAATCAGGTCCGAATTTGTCAAATGATTGGTCCAAAATCGACTTCTTTATTGGCAGTTTTCATCTTAGGTTTTCAGTTGAATGTATCATCACACAATTTTATAGCAAAACAAACGCTGATCGTGTTTAAAAATACATACTTTGTGCTGAATTTCTTTGAACTGAAGGTACTATCCGAAAAAGCAGAAAGAGAAAAGGATTCGGGCCAGGAATTAGATGCAAAGAAAAGGAGCAACAAATACAATATTGAAGGAACTCTACGATGAGGATCCCCGAGATTACAGAGCAGTGTTGATAATAACACCTGAACAAGTGAAAAAACTGTTGGATTTAATTGCTCCACGAATACAACGCCAAGATACAGTCATGAGGGATGCTGTACCTACAAGAGTTAAATTAGAAATGACATTGATGTGCCTTTGTTTTGGAATATCGTTGGGATTGTTGTCGATATTTTTTAGAATCTCGAAAACATCCATAGCTCAGATAATTCCGAAAGGATGTGATGTTATAAATGGTAGTCTAAAAGATTTTTTTTTAATTTTATTTATTTTGTGAAATGAAAATGATAGTCGATTTGCAGGTGCAATAAATACGCTTCAAAAATTTTAATAATGAATGAAAATGTACTTTTTTAAATCGAATATGTATTCTGTTTCTTAGAACAATACTTTTTTTTGTAAGTTGTGATCTGATAATGATTCTATATTAGAGATTCTCAAGAAAACTATCTCAAAAAGAAAGCGTGCCCCGCCAGCGTGCAAAACGAAATAACAATTATTTCGTTTAGAAACTATGAGGGTTTTATTTGTTTTTCCAATAATTTTGAAGTCTATAAATATCTTCACATATTTTCAAATATCTTAAAAATAGAGACATTTCATTACATTTGGCATCACTGATTCGAACGCTAAATTCTGTTTTTGACGTTGTGAAGCATGCAAGTGCGAGTAAATTCAAAAAACTTTGAAGTAGCTCGCACGCCGGATCACACATGACAATAACTGGCATGATGTGTTCACACGGTGTGAGTAGCTGCACTGCAGTAACTGACTAGACCGACTCGTATGCTTACTCGCACCGTCTGAACCCGGCTTAAAGCGAATCAATATATATATATATATATATATATATATATATATATATATATATATATATATATATATATATATATATATATATATATATATATATATATATATATATATAGGGACAAGGATTCTTAGATGGAAGACAGAAGATGGGAAGATTCACGGGCTTTGGTCGTGTCAACTTTGATTGTTTATAGCGAATTTGTTTTTGTTCAGTTTCAACCCCAGTGCCGCACTAACTGCTGTCAAAACGTTTTTTTTTATTCGCTCAGTTTCGCACTCAGTGTCGCACTAGTTCACCCCGAAAGCTGTTAGTTTCGCACTGAGATGTTTCACGGGTTGGCACTCGTGTTCACCAATACAACTATACTAACTGTCAAGTTCCGAATATTGTTTTGGAAAATCTAAAAATAAATGGAAATATAAATAAAAAACCTGCTGCTTTTGCTTTTGTATTATTGGAATCATGATCCGATCCAGATTCTGATTTTGAAGAGTATATTCGAGTAGACGGCATTAAGCTACGTGTGCTTTCATTGGGAGGCGAAAATAATGATGGATATTCAGGTGGAATAAACCTGCTTTCAAAATCGAAACTATGAATGAAAATTTACTTGAATGTATCGAATATTTATTTTATGTGATGAAATAAGAGTTTCTGTACGATATCGCCGAAGCATATTGAACGAAAACTGTGTCCAATGATAATTTTATATTATAATAGTAATTATCTATGGAATAAACAGGAAATGCATCAACAAATGGTTAAGTGAGTGTCAGAACTGCATGTATTAAGTAATCAAAGAATATGAAGTAAACATTTTCATTCAAACTATTATATTTTTACACTGCACTTGGCCATTCTGATCTGATAGAAAATAATTTACCTCCCAAGTACTAATTTCGCCACCAGACGTCGACACTGTACATTTGTCGTCGCAAACATAAACAAATCAGACTATATAACGCACCGCAACAAACCACCGTACTCGTGAGACTGAAAACGTTTTTTTATTACAGAGTCAGAGTTTATTACAGATTACAGAGTCACTGACTCAGTTTTAAAAACAAATTCGCTATTAGTCAGAAGTATAGGAAGTTCACATACCAGACATACTAGCCAGTTACTCAAATATTACAAAATTGAATGTGTCAACAAATAACGTTGAAAGGGGATATATAGAAACTTATAACATATTTGCGAAAAAATATTTTTCGCATTACATTCATTATTTGAGAGAAACAGAACATGTCTCGAACTTTTTTTTATCTTGTTTTTATTTTAGGCTCATTAGAATTTTAGCTGTAACAGAGCCGAATTTTAATCGTGTACATGTCATATGTTTTATCATATCTATAATTAGCACATAGAGTTAAACTATTCCCTTCTATACCATTGCATATGGTACACATTTACACAGTAGCCACCCAGCAAACATTAAATCGTATAATTTTGCACGTGCCAAGTCTTACAAGAAATCCGAATAAATCATAATCGCATATAATATCAATCAAAGTATGTATCGTGTATATTTTAAATCGCATAAAATGTAAAAACTCGATTTTATATACCATTATGAAATTAAGTCGCAATTCGGTATAATAAACATCAATTTTATGATGTACATTGTCGTAAAATATATTTAATCCGCATCATATGCGTATATTACGCTGATGCAGTTTGTGTGTCGTATAAGCGTATAATTTAAATCGATTCAGTACTGTAGTAAATCGTGTTGCATGCTGAAGAAAATCATGAAACAGTGAATCATATTAGATCCTAATAAAGAACATATTACATCATATTGAAATGTCAATGAAATGCTGATGCACGCGAAAGTTTTAACCGCTGTTGAATTAAATTTCAGACAGCTGCGCGAGATAGCTGGTGGATGATAATCCAGACGACCGGAGTTCGAACCCACATCGGAGCAGTTTTCACCAAACATCAATCTGTGTCATTTTAAACATTCATATTCCACTCCTAACATGAGTCAATCAATCAATTATTATTTCTACGAGCATAAGTACTCATATATAAAAATGGCGATTCGTGAGGTTATAATAAACATTTAACGAAAATATTTTGCGCCATTTGTTTTTTTTCTATGTCTGTAATAAATCGTATATGAGTATGGCAAAAGTCGTATTTGGTGCTTTGACAATTCATGAATATATTCATATTAGATCGCAATTCAATTCCAACATAATCGATATTATAGCCGGTCAAAGTTGCATAATCATCCAAATAAATTCGGTAAACATATGCCATGTATGTATATGGCCTCCACTTTTGCATGCATATGCCAGTTAGGCGCATTATACGATGTTATATATACGCTTGTTATGCGATTTAATGTTTGCTGGGGGGGGGGGGGTAGTAACGAATGCTTCGCATACGGCCGATACACAAGAACATCTTGTTGGATTGATGGACTTGCTATCAAAGGGCCAGAAGAATGTTCAGCCCAGAAATTGATGGATAGTGAAGCAGCATCGACATCATATCGAATTTCAGCTTCATCTAATTTTAGTGATAATGTGGATGAAATGAATATTGAATTCAACTATGAGTACACCGTCGATGAAGCGAAAACTTTCCTCGATAGAACAGAACAAAATTCGTAGCTCTTTAGATCGTCAAAATAAGTCAGCGGAGAAGAACATGTCAGCAGTGTAACAATTGGTAGTCAGCAAAACACAACCTGGATGGTATCAACCATCTCTTTTTTTCATATTTACGAGCTAGAGCTAACAACTCTGCCATCTGCAAATGAATGATGATACTTTCCATTTCTTCTTAGCAATGGAAATTATATTCCGAAATATGAAATCGCATTAGGGACCTAACGAAGCTAAATTGACAAACGAGTGTTTTGCCGTTCATGTTACTCCATTGTGAAAAAACACATACATAAACTTGCATATAATTTCTTCACATTTCCTTTAAACTAATCATCATAATATTCATTAAATTCTCGCTTAACTTTTGAAAAGGTCCTATGTAACAAAAGTAAACAAATCGAGTTAATGGATGCACGCTCTTAGTTTTCAATCATTGAATGCATTACAAAAACAATCGTTCATGTATCTATCTTCTTCATCTTTTTATCGCCGATGCAAAAAATATCCAATGTGCAGATTCGTATTTTAAGCACTCGGCTGTTACTTCGGACGCCACTTTCCTCCGACGCTCGGAACGTCCGAAGTAACAAAGCAGTCAAAACAACACAAAGTCGTACTTCGGTCGTTTTGGGTTTTTGTTTCTTACAGGCGTTGTTAGCGATTTCAGTGCAATTCAACGAGTGATAACAACAATAATAAGTCTTTAGAACGAAATGCTGATATTTGAATTGCTGTTTAGTAGTTAGTTTCAGATTCGCATCGTGCAACGTGATATGTCCAATGTGCAAACGCGGCAGTCAAAACGTCCAATGTAACATTTTTCGTTCCTAGGCTTCAAATCTGAGCTCCAATCACTGAACAACAGTTACGATTGGTTTTTCAGAGTTATTCTTGACTGCTAGTGGTGAAAGTAGCGATAGAGATCGATACCTTTCAATACAATTCGCAGATTAATGTTCGGGTCTTCAACTTCGTTTTTCTCGAGTTGACGAAAATGTTACATTGGACTTTTTCAAAAGTTACGCGAGAATTCACCATTTCTAGAGCAACATGTCAATAGGGCCTATCTCGAATGTGACAGTTCCGAGAAAAATGGGTTGGAAAATTCAACTCTCTTTTTCAAATCATATTTAAAACAGTAACGTAATTATAATCATAATGACGCATCAACGTAAGCGCGAAAATGTATACTCCAATTATTGATACGGCACTGTACGAAAATCCAACACTAACATCACTAATTTTCGGAATGAACGAAAACATAAATATGTAGTCCCTTTATACTTATAGATTTCAATTAGACTCTTTAAGATTTGACATTTCAATTAAATCTTTTTCGAGATACTTTGAGCGGTGAACCCAATTACTATTAACGATCAAAGGTATGAATACTTACTTAAACCGTACTTTAAACAAGGAAAAAAATTACTAAAAATTCTGCTTGCTCATGACGTTAATATAAAAAGAGACAATTTTGTTCGAATCCTAATTTTTAACTTCATTGCAGCTCAGCAAATTTTCATCAATACTGCTTTTTATAATGTTTGGACGAGCAACCTTTCGAAATCAACTACACCGTAAAGCCCTGACGCCACTGACACTCTTTTATATCCACTTTATAGTAGATAACGCCAGGAGATGCTGTGCGATACTCAAACTGCATAATAGCCTTGAACTTGATTGGCTGCCCCAATGAATTGAGTTTGGGTCGCTTATATCTTTCTGAAAGTAATTTGAGGGCAATAAAGTCACTTTGCTCAAGTTCCGTAACGTTGAACGGAATTTTCCGCTTGATTTAGGATATGAAAACAGCCCAATCACGCGGGGTTTCTATATCCATCGTATTCTGCTTTTATGACCTTTCAATAGCCGCATGTATTGTATCGACCTCCATGTGGCTGTGGCCACTAATCATGAAAGTATGTCGAACGGTTATCTCCCTCTTCGCTCTGACGCACTCTTCTATGAAATATGACATAGTCATGCACAATGTAAAGTTGTGATTTTGCCCACCACACCTGTCTGAATAAAGGTTTACTTTTCGAACTTCTGAAAACCGATCTTCACTCAGAAGCGACCGAAGATTTTGCAGTACGCACGAACCGATTTCTTGCGATCCCCGGCGAGCTTTGGATTCATCCCAAAGAAAGCATCGAGCGGAATTTTGGCACCGGTGCGTTTCGAAAACGGTGAGGTTGAGGGTGTATAATTGTCGACAATAGAAAGCCTGACCACACAACAGATGGGGTGTCGGAAGACATTTCTGCAAGTCGAAGGAAGCCGTATATACAGCCTGATCGTCCTTGGCATGTTGCACATCTTTTTTCTTCTCTGCATACACCCGCTGCGCCTGCTCTTGATGGTCACGCTGTTTTGTAAGGATGCTATCTAGTTCCTCCGATTTCGCATTTTGCTTAATAAGTATATTCAGCTTGTCGCACTCGCAGCATGTGTCTGCCTTAGGCTTCCTGAAGCTCATATTGAACTGCTTGAAGATAAGTCGAAAACTATTATAAGAAACTGAATCCAACTTATCTTCTGAGCATTTAGATTTGTACATTTCGTACAACTTTGAGATGTTTAGATCACCCGACAAATACAGCTTTGTCGACTTTTTCCTACTATAGTGAGAGGTGTAGGCAGGGTAAGACAGAATATGATTTTCAACATATTTCTTGGCTTCAGCGCTGATCGGGTTTCTGTTACAGTTGTCTCCTCGTTTATCATCAGAATTGATTCCCAAGTTATGTATTTTTTTCGATGTCAAACATTTTATTTTTTTGGATGTAACATCCATTGTTGCTAAAAACATTGCTTTGCACACTCGTACCATCCCACCCACTCCTGGGAGATAATATCTCACCGTGTACTCCCTTCTGGAATTAACAACCTAGAACAAACAAATTAAATAAGAATTGAGATATCAAAATTTGCTGGTTGTAAGCTTACTGTATGGTTGGTCACATGTGTTACAGCGATGTGGCAGCTTAGGAACTGGTTTTGGGCAGAAAATGATAGCATCAAAAAATGTTTCAAGATTTGCTTTCGTATATTTTCCTGGTACTTGTCGCCACAGTGTAGCTTTGTACAAGAACATGCTTGCTTCACACTGCGCGCTGCAACCTTGGCTCCATTGTAACGGTTGTAAGCCTTTTTCTTTTAGACTTCTGTTTTCTATCCGTTTTTGAAAAGCTGTTTGCTTTTTAGGATGTGCGAGATTCTGTTTTTCTAAGTCTTCAAAACCAGGATCATCAATTGCTGCATGTCGGGAGGATGAACTTGTACATAATAATAATGATCAGTATTTAAACTTACAAGGACTAAAAATATAAATTACCAGCGGAATTATTGCTTTGTTTGCATAACTTTAGATCAGTAGCACATTCTTTGGTATGATCTTCATCTACATACCCATTTACGGCTTCATTGCGATAGACCTCAAAGTATTCATGCACTGAAAAATCGTTCAGAAGCGTAGCATCACCTACTTTTCCAATGTAGTCTTCATCATCGCTTTCTTGAGTCCACTCTTCATCTATTAATAGCGAAGCTTCCTGCTTGTTGACCTCCATGCCGCAATCACTTTGGCGATTGAATATTGGAAGCATTCGCTCGTTACTAATAGAACTATTACTCGTTGTACGAGCTGGTGGGTTTGTTATAGCGGTGGCATACTTGTCTTTATATGGACAGGATTCCGGCGAAGGATGTTGTATTGTGGGGTTCTCAAATCGGAACCTTGCCCGATGGGTATCAGCTTTCATATCCAGCGATGTGAGCAATCTTGGATTATGAGCATGCTGTAGATGGAACTCAGATGATCTAGGCATGTTTTTATTTGCGGGAGCTAAATTGAGTGGTATACACGAGGGTACGTTTGCTGCGTCAGACACGATCGATGCAATACGGTCGCCCCGATTCACTGGTGCTAAATTCAGTGGACCGTCTTGATTGTTCGCCGCGCCACTCTTGTACGATAGATCGAGTGGCTGATCCTCCATCAAGGTCAACGACAGATCCAGAGCTGACAAAACAGATGGATTCCCATATTGTTGTTTAGGGGTGAAAGCTATGATATTCGTAAATGATACACTCGCTCTGACACTTGTATTCCGAGTACAATCTCCTGATGATGGTAAACCAGTGATCACTTCCTCGTAATGCGCTACGTCAGTAGTTTCGCAAAAAATACCTATATCAATATTTTTAGCCAGCTCTTCATTGAAAATAACCTCGCCCGCTTCTGAAAACAAAGCACATTCAGCGTATTTATAAACATGAATTGAAAATTTATCTACCCAATAACATCTGTAATCCTTGATTGTTTCCGTAATTGCACTCCATAGTGTTAATTTAGTTGAAACGTTGAAATATTTGATCACTGCAACTTCTGTAAGTAATCAGACAGTAAACAGAAAGTATGAAAAGGATGCATTCAATCAAAGGGCCTAACTTTTTATTAGATTCAATTGAAGTTCCTTTTGCATCAAAAGGGTCTATCAAGAAAATTAAACATTGTCAGTTAGGCCGTATTTTCAAGATGATTTATGTGTGTTTTTTAATGTATCCTTAGAAGTTTTTGTTAATTATTTTGATAGATGGTTGAGTTCTCAAACAAAAAATGCAATAAAAAGTTTGTTTACATTTTCGAGTTAGGCCCTTTTTATTAACCGTGGTGTATCCAACCGATTCCTTTTTTTGAGTGTAACAACCTTGACATCTTCTATCATACGTGTAACCACTGCTGTCAAATAAAACTCACTACAAGTTGAACTTCCAGAGCATAAAGGTGTTTTCTTTATTCGCTGCTGTGTAAGCCCTCGGAAGTCTTTCCACGTGTTGTCGTGCTCTTCTTTGTGCCGCTCTTTAGGTTATGGGCCCAGGCATGGAAGAAAAATCGAAAGTGTTTGCATTCGATGGAAATAATTTCCATAATTGGAAATTCCGTATGGAGACGGTGCTCGATATGCATGATCTCCTCGATTGTTTAGTTCATGACGCGGAAGAGGTCCCGGAGCTGCAAATCCAGGAGGAGGATCCGGCTGTCGTGAAAACTAATAAGGAGAAGAAGTTCACAGAACGAAAAACGAGTGAGAAGAAATGTAAATCGTTCATCGTTCAAGCAATTGATGATAATCAATTGGAGCTCATAAAGGATTGCGGAACACCGAAGCAGATTTGGAGCACGCTGAAAAACGTTTTCGAACGTCGTGGTGTAGCTGGTCAGCTGTATCTCCGGAAGAAGCTCCTCACTCTAAGATACGTGGAGGGAGTTTGCCGGATGTCGGAGCACCTCTTGCGATTCGACAAGCTATTACGCGAACTGAAGGGAAGCGGAGCGACCGTCGAGGAATCAGATGCTGTGTGTCATTTGTTGTTGACACTGCCGTCATCGTTCGATTCGGTTGTGACGGCGATTGAAACACTACCCGATGGCGTCACAATGGATTTCGTTAAGAAAAGGCTATTGGACGTCGAGTTAAAACGGCGTAATTCAGAAGCAAATGATGAAGCAAGTGGCGGTGCTGGTGACGGTGTGGCAATGGCGAGTAAACACAATAAAAAGAAAATAAAATGCTATCAGTGCGGGAAGTTCGGACACAAGAAGGCAAATTGCCAAGAATTCGATCGCGAAAATGAAAAGCAAAAAGTGAATTATCAAAACAAATCTCCGAATCCGAAAAGAGATGCACATCAGCAGAAGGCTCACGTTGGTGCACAAGAAGAACATCCGGAAATTGCTTTTGTAGCAACAAGTGATGAAGATTTAGTGCGTGTCGGTTGGTATTTAGACTCGGGAGCCACCGATCACATGTTATGTGACTCGCGATATTTTTCGGTAATGCGGCGGTTGGAACGTCCGATTGAAATTATTGTAGCAAACGGACAGAAACTGTTAGCAGATTTTTGCGGCGATGTGATTTTGTATACGGTCGTCGATGATAAAGTGAAAAAGTGCGAAGCGAAGAACGTACTCTACCTGCCGGGGTTAAGTTGCAATCTTTTCTCGGTGAAGCGAATTGCCAAAGCGGGTCTTCATGTGTGTTTTAAAGATGATAAAGCCGAAGTGAAGATGAATAGTAACGTGGTTGCTGTTGGGCGACTGTATGGAAAACTTTACGAACTAGACATTTTTTGCAAACGGAGTGAAATGGGGACAGCTATGTTTTCAGGAAAAGTGTCCCGAAATGCAATGCTTTGGCACCAGAGGTTCGGCCATGTCGGCTGTGATAGTTTGCGTGAATTAGTGAAGTGCGAGATGGTTGATGGACTGAATCTGTCGAACTTCGATGCAGATACAGTTACTTGCGAACCGTGTTTGTCCGGGAAGATTGCAAAGTTACCGTTCACTTCCGGCAAAGAAAGACGATCAACGCGACCGTTAGAACTTATACATAGTGATGTATGTGGACCAATGACCCCCCGCACCTGGAATGGTAAGCGATTTTTCGTTTCCTTTATTGACGATTTCACGCATTTCACGATCATTTACTTGATGTCAACGAAGAACGAAGTAATTGATTGTTTTCGGGAGTATGAAGCTCTTGTCAGGCCTCATTTCGGCAGCAAAATTGTACGCCTTCGGACGGATAACGGTGGAGAATTCGTGAATGAAGAGATGCGCACGTTTTGTCGGAACAAAGGGATTTCTATGGAGTTGACGGTTCCCTACACGCCGGAGCAAAACGGTGTATCTGAGCGGATGAACCGTACGCTGATGGAGAGGGCCAGGGCATTGTTGGCTGAAAGTGGATTTAGTAAGGCAATGTGGGGTGAAGCTGTATACACCGCCACGTATTTGACAAATCGTTGTCCAACATCAGCGGTGACAGAAAAGAAGACTCCGTATGAACTTTGGACCGGTCGAAAACCGGACGTATCGAAGCTAAAAATTTTTGGAAGTGCCGCGTATTTGCATGTTCCAAAAGAACTCAGGTTGAAGCTGGACTCAAAGTGTAAGAAAATGTACCACGTTGGGTACACTGTGAATGGTTACCGACTATGGGACGAAGCGCGACAGAAGATAGTTATTGGTAGAGATGTAGTGTTCGACGAATCTAATATTTTCGGTGAGAAACTTGAAGAGAAACCGAGTGTTCAGAAGAAAAGGCAAGTGGTATTTGAAGAGACGATCGATCGAGATAGTGCAATTCCAGACGAACTTGAAGACGACGTGTCAGATGAAGGTGAAGATTCAGGAGAGGAACAGCCTGATGAACAGGAACAAGCATCTGTGCGTCGTAGTGGTCGAGATATACGAAAACCGGTTTGGCATGATTGTTACGAGTTATGTGAAACGGCCATGTGTGCTGAAAGCTTTGTTGAGGATCTGCCGACTACAGTGGATGGTCTTAAGCAGCGGTCCGATTGGGTTCAATGGCAAGCTGCTATTTCCGATGAAAAAGAGTCTCTTAACAAAAACAAAACTTGGGTTATTGCAACACCACCTCCAAGTAAGAATATCATTGACAGTAAATGGATATTCAAAATTAAGCGAAATGATGTAAGCGGAGCCGACCGTTTTAAGGCTAGGCTTGTGAGAGGATTCTCTCAGCGCAAAGGTTATGATTACGAGAGTACTTACGCACCAGTGGCCAAACACACAACATTGCGTGTATTATTGGCTATCGCCAATCAAAAAGGGATGCATCTTCACCAGCTTGACGTGAAGACTGCATTTCTCAACGGTGTGCTCGAACAAGATATATACATGCGCCTACCAGAGGAATTCGGTGCAGGAAATCTAGTTGTCAAGCTGCTGAAGTCTATTTATGGCTTAAAGCAGGCATCCCGTGCTTGGAATTCCAGATTTGATGATTTCATTACGAGCCTTGGCTTCAGGCGTAGTAAAGTAGATAACTGTTTGTATACCGCGATCGTTGCAAAAGAGGAAGTGTATTTGATCATATATGTAGATGATATTTTGATCGCTAGTCGGTCTATGAATAATATCAAGAATCTAAAAGTCAAATTGAAGGACGAGTTTAAAATGACCGACATGAACGAGATCAGCACATTCCTGGGATTAACGATAGAGAGGCATAGAGATGAAGGCATTCTGAAAATAAGTCAGCGGAAGTATTTGGAAAATCTTCTAGCTCGTTTCGGCATGGCTGATTGCAAGCCAAAGCAAACTCCGTTGGAGGCAGGCATCAAACTTGAGAAGTGTAAAGATCCAACGAAGTACACTACCCAGCCGTATCGAGAGTTGATTGGTTGCCTGACTTACGTTACCGTAACGTCCAGACCTGACTTATGTGCCGCTGTCAACTATTTGAGTGCGTTCCAAACCTGTGCAAGTGATGATCATTGGAATCACGCTAAACGTATTTTACGATACATTAAAGGAACTTTGAACTTAAAGCTGGTGTACGAACGAAGCGAAACGTGCAAGATTATCGATGGATTTGCCGATTCCGATTGGGCAAGCGACATCTGTGATCGAAAATCAACATCGGGTCTTATATTTCGAGTTTACCAAGCGAACGTATCCTGGCTAACGCAGAAGCAGAAATCAGTAGCATTGTCATCTACCGAAGCGGAATACGTTTCACTGAGTATAGCTGTTAAAGAAGCGCTGTGGCTGCGAATGCTGTTACAGGACTTTCATATCGACATCACGGAGCCCGTCACAATCCGTGAAGACAATCAAGCGTGCATCAGTATTGCTGAAGAAGACAAGCCTATCAAGCGACTGAAGCATATTGACGTGCGATACCATTTTGTACGCGAAGAAATCCAGAGAAGAACAATCCAGTTGAAGTATGTGGCGTCGGAAGACCAAATATCCGATATAATGACTAAAGGACTTCCAAGACCACAATATGAGAAGCTGCGAAGCCTGCTAGGGTTATCGGCTTGAAGGGGGGTATTAACCGTGGTGTATCCAACCGATTCCTTTTTTTGAGTGTAACAACCTTGACATCTTCTATCATACGTGTAACCACTGCTGTCAAATAAAACTCACTACAAGTTGAACTTCCAGAGCATAAAGGTGTTTTCTTTATTCGCTGCTGTGTAAGCCCTCGGAAGTCTTTCCACGTGTTGTCGTGCTCTTCTTTGTGCCGCTCTTTACTTTTGACATGTTGCTCTAGATTTCTAAGTTCAATTCAAATTTAACGCTATTTATTTTTATTGGCAACACTGAAACAATCGGATTTGTTCGCCGTCAACGCGAATTGCCACACGCAATGCCAGTCCGCCAGTCTTTGCTTTGGAAACTCTCTAGCATTATGTTCTCTCTCTTCGGTGGAAGCGCTACGCGAAGCAAAACTGTAAACATTCGATGTGTTGCTTTGGTGCTGTTCGAGCGTGTTTTCATTTTTGTGCTGCGTAGTGCTTTTTCCGTCTGTGTCATCCGCGCGCACACACACGTTTGTATCATGCTGCTCGCTCACTCCTACGAGCAACAGCCGGGCATAACCCCGCGACGATGGTAGCCGTCTCGTGCGTAACCGTTTTGCCGAGAGTTGCTAGCAGTAGTGTTTCAGCAGCGGTAGCGGCGATTGTGTTCCGTGAAACATAAAGAAGACGAGAAAAAAAAAAATGTGAGAAAAGAAATAGAGGCGAATACAGATGCAAGCGAAAGCGGAAAAAAAAACTTTAATAATTATAGCATTTTTCTCGCCTACTGAGTGAGTGCATCGGTGACGAAGACGACGACTGTAGTCAGTATTTTGTGAGGTTGATAAGATTTCCCGTTGCGTTTGTCACGAGATAAGTTCGGGAAAATGACCGTGTGGAAAAAAAGCGTTGCGAAAATGCTCGCCATCGGTAAGAATGGGTTTAATTTTTTTTTGGTTGCATGTTGTATACGAGTGTGTAGGGGGGAAAGTGGATGAATTAAAAGGCAAATATAAAAACGCTCAGCTTTACGGCAGAAGTGCACGGAAGAATAAAAGTAATCTGATCTGTGTTTATGGTGACGAAGTTAGAGAGGAAGAGAAACGTGGAAACGGGGCGATGTGTGTGATTTGTTGTTGGTTATTTTTGAAACGTTGATCTCAGTATGAGCGGAAGGAAAGTGAGTCAAATCAAGGTTTTGAATTTTTTTTTATAAATCCCGATTTTGATTGATGTCGGAGGGGAATATGGGTTGCGTATATAGGTATCTAGAACATATTCTTGGATAAATGAAAAGAGTCACCAACTGATACGCCATCGAATGAGAATGGATCTCGGATAACTTCCAGAAATTGCAAACAACATTTTATCGGATGAAATCATTTATCAGAAATTAGGTCCCCGCCGCTGAGATAGAGGCGCACTCCGCCCCAGTGTATGAAGGTGAGAAAAACCTCCAGCACCGCCAAGGGAAGCAACATCAACACGAACAAAAACAAGTTTCCAACTACCTCAAACCTCCATCAAGGGGGGAGATGTTTACTTCATTCCATGATGCTCTCGAAGGTGTGCGCGTGTTCGTGAAAAACTAGTTAGCGTGTTAGTGCCTATAATACAAATAATAACAAACAAACAAACAAACAAAAACATCGTTTGTTTGTGACACACATCTGCGAGGGTGATGATGATGATGGTGGGACGAAAAAATGTGCAAATTTTCGCTTGATTTAGGGCAAATTTTGCATCGGCGACAAATCCACGGATACATTCAAATTCAATCCCAAATTCAAAACACACAAAAGGAAGAATGGCTCGTTATGCTATCCGCAATCTGGCACGTACGCGAACCGCATGGCAGCGAAAGCGACACTCCGCACCCAAGAAGGCAGGGAAGAATATTTTCGCTAACATAGCCAACTTACATTTTATGATTCACTGCAAGTCGCCAAGGCGACAACGGCGGCGGACGCGGCGCTGTTTTCCTGGAAATGCGTCTGTATCACACACAGGTCTCACGTGGGCCGAGAAAGTGTTAAGGCGGATTGGATTGAACGCTTTTTTTTCTTGCTGCGAACAAATTTTCCGATGAAACTTGGCCTAAGAAATCGAAACGGTAACGGTATATAAACGGAACGAAAACAGTGAGTATTCTTGTAACATTTTATTTCGGATGAACAGAAATAGGCGATTCTGGTAAACTGGGTACTGGTGAATCCTGGGAATTGATAGCGAATGATTTTCTGAGTTGTAATCACTTTCCAAAAACAGTTTGATTTCTTTTTTTTTTCTCAAATTTCGTATACACTCTGTCCAATTTCTATAAGGCCCCCTTGAATATGTTTCGTTGTTGTAGCGTACCGCATACTTACCGGTGTTCCTAATGCGCTCGGTAAAATGGGCAATCCCATAAGCCGTTATACGAATTAACGATCAAATGTATCGGAAGATAAATAATAAATTAGGGTCATAACTTTTGGGGCTCGTACAATAGATTCCAGCGTAAATAATGAAATATGCGGATTAAGTTAACAATATAATAATAGTTTCTTATTAAGCAAAAATATAAACGTCTTAACGCAACGAAATGATTCACAGAGTGAGGGAAAGAAACTTCTACCACATTGACAGTTAGTTAGCAGTGTTGCCGTGATCATTGATACCTTCAACACTCCTCCTCAATTATCACGAACTCCGGCGAAACCCAGCATTCTTGTGAACTTACGGGTCTTAATCGGTCCCAATGGTTAGGATAATGTCAATGCTAGAGTTATTCAAGATTGCTTTCATGTCATCGATCACATCTTGCTGGACCTTATTAATAAATCTTTGCTAACTGGGCATGTGCCTAAGGTGTGGAAGGAATCTTTAACAATTCCAATTCAAAAGGTTGCTGGAACGATTAAAGCCGAAGAGTTTCGTCCCATCAATATGTTGCACACGCTAGAGAAAATATTAGAAGTAGTCGTTAAAGGCCAGCTGCTGGAATATTTAAATTGCAATGCTTTGCTAATACCAGAACAATCGGGATATCGGGAAGGTCATTCCTGTGAAACCGCATTGAACTTGGTATTAGCAAAATGGAAAGAGAAACTAGAGTGCAAAGAGAATATCATTGCTGTTTTTTTGGATCTAAAACGCGCTTTCGAAACAATTTCTAGGCCCTTGTTGTTGAACACGATTAAGCGCTTTGGATTTACGAGTACTGCATATAAATGGTTCGAAAGCTATTTAAATGACAGAACTCAACGGACTATTTTTAATGATACAATTTCGAATCCCCTAGGGAATAATCTTGGAGTACCTCAGGGAAGTGTATTAGGGCCCCTTTTATTTATTATGTATATCAATGACATGGGAAGAGTTTTACGATTTTGTGATATCAATCTTTTTGCAGATGATACTGTGTTATTCATTGCAGCTAATGATTTAGATCAGGTCGTTTTACATTTGAATGGAGATTTACATTCTTTAAGTAGATGGTTGAAGTATAAGCAATTGAAATTGAACATAAGTAAAACTAAATATATGGTAATCTCGCGAAATCGTTTAAATGAAAACGTCTCCATCGTTATTGATAATGAGACTATTGATCGAGTTCGGGACATTAAATATCTTGGCGTGATTATTGATGACAAACTCAAGTTCAACACTCACATTGACAATGTCATCAAGAAAATTGCCAAGAAGTATGGAATCTTATGTCGATTGAAAAACGATTTAACTATTTGCAGCAAAATACAGCTATACAAATCAATCATCTCTCCTCATTTAGACTTTTGCTCTTCCATTTTATTTTTAGCCAATGACACACAAATATCGAGATTACAGCGCTTGCAAAACAAAATAATGCGGTTGATACTAAAATGTAACAGATTCACTTCCTCATCTTTAATGTTGGACGCTCTGCAATGGTTATCCGTGAAGCAAAGAATTGTTTATTTAACTATGGTGTTCATTTTTAAAGTAATTAACGGTTTGCTGCCTCGATATTTGTGTGATCGAGTTGAAAGAGGAAGTGACTTTCATAGTTATAACACTAGAAACGCGAATGAGATAAGAACACCTAATTTCTTGTCATGTGCTTCACAAAATTCGTTGTACTTCAAAGGAATAAATGTGTTCAACTCGATGCCAAGACATATTAAATGCGCAACAACACTTACAGAATTTAAGAGGCACTGTATTTCACATGTAAAAGCTGTGTTCTCTTAACAGCTGAACGAGTTTTTGTTTATTTTTATGACGAAGATCTTTACTGACGAAGTTTTATACGAACGGATAATTTAATGTGGACAATTTTTTTGCAGTTTGTTTTCAATATTTTCAATGAATCTGACGAAGTTTTTGAACGGATTATATTATGTAGATTATTTAATTTTTTTTAAATCATCTTTTTTAAATTTGTATTGATCTCTATTATGTCTGTCATGATCTTGGTGATGATGGACTATTTTTATTTTTATTTTGTCGTTCTTATAGTTGTATTAGTTTAAAAAAAAATAAAAGTAGTCTACAAAAGTTTGAGCGTCGCGCGCGAGACACAGATATAAAGGATATTAAATTGAAAGTTATTTTAAGTGCCGGTCTAGGAATTTTTCGTAAAGGAAATTTTCTCGATTTCTCTGAATGAGGGTATTCAAAGTCAATCTAAAACAAGGCTGGCGGTTGGACTTGTGCTCTGGTGGACCACTTGGCTGCAAGGGCCTCGTCGGGACCGTATCGGCTCTGTGGCGGACATGACTGAGTATTGGCTTTTTTGGACATTGCAATTTTTTGAACTTATATCTGTAAATAAAATCAGTTCGTTTTTCATGTTTGCTAAACTGATTTCAATGTTGAAAAAAAAAATTATCTTTTAGATAACTCGTCTTGCTCAAACCTCTGTAGGGGAAGGAGGCGGGACCATCATCATCATCATCATCTAGTAAGTCAGCTATCATTTCCTCTGTTGGACAGTACTCCAATTGCAAAACTTTGTTATCACATAGCTCCTTGACGTAACATTGCCTCGTGTCAATATGTTTCGACCGACGGCTTACCCGTTCAGATCCGACTAATTTTATACAGCTCTGATTATCCTCTAGTATGGCTAGTGCTCCGGTGTGAGGTTCTCCAAGATCACGTAGTAAGTTCAACAACCACACTGCTTCTTGACTGGTTTCACTAAGAGCCATGTACTCGGCCTCCATCGAAGATAGAGTTACGCTGCCTTGCAATCTGCTAGCCCAAGAAATAGCACCTCCTGAGAGAAGAAACACCAACCCTGTTGTAGATTTGCGGGATTTCTGGTCACCCGCCCAGTCTGCGTCTGAATAACCGATCAAGTTGCTGTTTACGTCGCCGTATTCCAGACAATAACTCTTCGTGCCCAATAGATAGCGTACTACACGTTTTGCTACCACCCAGTCAGCCTCTGTTGGAGCACTAACGCTCCTTCCCAGTATGGATGTACAAACTGCGATGTCTGGTCTTGCACAAACCGCGATGTAAAGAAGAGCTCCGATTAGACTTCTATATATGGAAACATCAGTGAACGTTGGACTCTCGATCGATGTTTTCCTATAATCTTCCTTCATTGGTGTTTTCGCTGCTTTAGCATTGCTCAATCCAAAACGTTCAGCTACTCGCTCAATGTATCCTTGCAACGAGATTCCATAATTTCCATTCGACTTGCTTACTTCTAAACCCAGGAAATAGTTTACTTCTCCAAGATCTGTCATATCGAACTCCTCCTTAAGGCATTGGTGAACTGATTCGATTTCTGCTACACACGGACATCCAACCAGAATATCGTCGACATACACTAGGCAATACACACGTTTACCATTGGCTACTTTAGTGGACAGACACATATCATATTTACCTTGAACAAAACCAAGTCTAATCAATACAGCCTGTGGTCTGTGGTTCCAGCAGCGCGCCGATTGTTTCAAGCCGTAAATGCTTTTGGCTAATTTACAGACATAGTGCTCTCTAATCTTGACCTCAAATCCGGGCGGCTGCTTTTGTACAAATTCTCATCCAGTGGTCCATAAAGGTATGCAGTCTTAACATCAAAATGCTTGAGCTTCAACTTTTGCTTGCTCGCAACTGCCAAAAATGTACGTAGGGTGGTATGCTTCGTTACAGGAGCGAAGATCTCATCGTAATCTTCTCCGTATTTCTGGCTATAGCCACCAGTTCCCAGGTACCATTGACAGCATGTGATTTTATCTCGTCTTCCATAGCCCTTTTCCATTCAGCACAATCGTTTCGACTCAATGCTTCTCGCAATGTTCTCGGTTCCTCATGACCTTCCGTAGGTAAACGGTTTGCAGTAAATGCTTCCTCGATAAGTCTCTTTGGTGGAATCCCTTTACATCCTCTAGTAGAACGACGTCCAATTTCTTCAACGTCGAATCCATGGAACGAAACACTTCCATCCGACGTATTCTCGTACATAGACTCGTCTAGATCGCATCCTTATTCTTGTGGTTGATCAGTCGCGCAATTTTCTTCCGATGGTTCATCAGTATTATTTATATTAGCAGCCTGCTTGTTCAACGAAGTTTCAATAGTCATGGTTTCAATATTTGGAATTTCCTCTGCTATATCAGTGTCAGCAAATGGCTCGACCTCCATGTTCTCGCACGATCTCGCTATAGGCTCTATAAATTTCGCGTCTCTACTTATACGAACTTCGTTTGTTTTCGGGTCTAAGAAACGATAAGATTTCCTTCCTTCAGCATACCCGATAAATATCATTTTTACCGCTTTCATGTCGAATTTCTTTCGCATTTCTTTTGGTACACAAACAAATGCCTCACATCCAAAAACTCTGAGGTGGCTGTACGATGGTTTCTTATCATGCCACATTTTGTAGGGAGTCTTCTCGATCGTTGAAGATGGCAGCCGATTTTGTAGGTAATTTGCTGCACATATGGCTTCTGCCCGGCTATTCAAGAAAATATCCATAACTGGCACGTTTCCGATGAGGCGTCTTTGTCTGATCATAGACACATTATTTTTGAATGGAATGGTGGCATGGAAGTTCAGAGAGAATACCGAGATCCCAAAAAAACCAATTGGGATCGGTATGCACTTGAACTCGAGTCTAAAACTCTAAACTCAAAAATAAGGTCGATTCAACAGATTGAATCAGCTACAAAAGAATTAAATGAAACGATAATCTCTGCCTACAACAGTAATTGCCCACTGAGAAAAGTTTCTTCGACAAGAAACGTTCCTTGGTGGAATAAAAGGCTCGAACGGCTTCGCAAAACGGCGCGTAAATTGTTCAACAGAGCAAAAATTACCTCGGACTGGTCTCAATATAAGAGAGCCCTAACTGAGTACAGTAGAGAACTGAGACGATCTAAACGAAAATCCTGGGTATATAACTGCGAAAGCATTGAAAATACCCCAATCGTTGCTAGACTCAACAAGACTTTGGCAAAAGACCACTCGAACGGGCTTGGATCGCTTAAAAAGGACGACGGTTCGTTCACAAAAACCCCCTCAGAAGTACTAGACTTACTGATGAAGACTCACTTTCCGGGATCTACATCTGTCCACTCGGACACAAATCCTGGCTATAATGGCGACACAATATGCTCTCGAAGGCGTCTCATAGGACCCGAAAGTGCAAAGGATGTCGCTAACATAGTTGCTGGGTTAGTCTTCACGAGGGCCAGAGTAGCAAACGCGGTGAGATCCTTTCTACCTTACAAATCTGCAGGTGCAGACGGGATTTTTCCAGCCTTGATTCAAAATGGAGAATCAAAACTAATTCCGTCTCTAATCGAGATCTTTAAGGCAAGTCTGATACTAGAGCACATTCCTTTGATATGGAGACTTGTGAAAGTAGTTTTCATCCCAAAAGCGGGAAAACGCGACAAATCACTTCCAAAGGCTTTTAGACCAATTAGTTTATCATCAATACTGTTGAAAACTATGGAAAAAGTATTATATGAATACATAAAGTCTGTATTCATGTCCAAACACCCACTATCCAAATACCAGTTTGCCTACCAATCAGGCAAATCCACAATAACAGCACTACACATGCTTGTGACAAAAATTGAAAAATCTCTCTTGTCAAAAGAAACCGCATTATGTGCGTTTCTTGACATCGAAGGTGCTTTTGATAATGCTTCTTATCTATCAATGGCACAGGCAATGAGAAGAAGACACTTTGATAACTGTATAGTCGAATGGATCCATGGCATGCTCACACAAAGAAAAATCACCTCGGAGCTGGGCGGGTCGTCTAATTATGTGATTGCAACAAAAGGTTGCCCACAAGGTGGCGTTCTATCACCTCTCCTTTGGTCACTAGTAGTTGACGACCTTCTGACAAGTTTAGAGGCAAAAGGTTTTGAAATTGTGGGCTTCGCCGATGATCTAGTCATAATGATACGAGGCAAGTTCGACGACGTGATATCGAGTAGAATGCAGATGGCCTTAAACCTAACACAAAATTGGTGTACCACAGAAGGTCTGAGCATAAATCCCTCGAAAACAACAATTGTTCCATTCACCAAAAAGAAAAAACAGCATCTGCAGTCTGTATATCTTGGGGGAGTGGAAATAAAATGCAGCGCTTCAGTGAAATATCTAGGTGTTATCCTAGATGCTAAACTCAACTGGAATGCACACTTAGATGCAATAATCAGTAAGGCCAATACAGCCCTATGGGCATGTTCTAAAATGATAGGAAGAACATGGGGTCTTAAACCAAAAATGGTAATGTGGGTCTACACTGCCATTGTGCGGCCCAGAATAACCTATGCCTCATTAGTCTGGTGGCCAAAGACCAAGGAGACTGTAGCTACAAAAAAGCTGAACAAACTCCAACGACTAGCATGCATTGCAATTACTGGAGCAATGCGAAGCACACCCTCGAAGGCACTGGAGGCTATCCTTCACTTGCTACCTCTGAACCAACATGTTCAGCTAGAGGCTAAGAAAAGCGCTCTAAAGCTTAAACAATGGAAAAAAATACTAGACGGAGACAAAATTGGTCACTTGAGCATCCTGAATCTCTTACCCGTAGGACCATCCTCAGAGATGAACAGTGATTGGATGGAACCTAGGACTAACTACGACATTCCATACAGTGTAATCGAGCCTTCTCGTTCAATATGGAATGAAGGCGGTCCCAGTGTTCGTAACGGTTCAATCATGTTCTACACTGATGGGTCAAAAATGGGAATCAGAACAGGTGCTGGAGTGTATGGTCCCAGAACAAAAATCTCTGTAGCTATGGGAAACTGGCCAACAGTTTTTCAAGCAGAAATAGCTGCGATAATAGAATGCTCAAATGTCTGCCTTAAAAGAAAATATAGACATGCTAACATCTGCATATTCTCAGACAGTCAAGCGGCACTTAAAGCTCTAAATGCTTTTAAATGCTCCTCAAAAATTGTCTGGAAATGCATTCTCCTCTTACGGCAACTAAGTCGGATAAGTTCGGTACAACTGTACTGGATTCCTGGCCATTGTGGAATAGAGGGAAACGAGCGAGCAGATGAACTTGCCAGGAACGGCTCAAGCTCACCTTTCACTGGTCCAGAACCTTTCTGTGGAATATCTGACTGTGTGTTGAAAGGTGAGCTGAAGAACTGGGAAGACCGGGAAGTATTAGCCAACTGGTTGGCGGTACAACTTAACCAGTCAAAAAATTTATCACGCCGAGTATTAAAATTACTCAACAATTGCTGAGTCTTAATAAGAAAGACTTAGGCACAATCACAGGCCTTATAACAGGACACTGTCCGAGTAAATACCATCTCAAAAACATAGGTTTAGTGCAAGATGATATTTGTCGTTTTTGTTATACCGAAAGTGAAACCTCGGAACATTTGCTCTGTAATTGTGGAGCTCTAACTAGACGCAGACTGCAATACCTTGATAAGGCTATTTTTGAGCCCAAGGAAATTTGGTCTGCGTCGCCGATCAGGATTATAAAATTTATCAAACAGAGTATTCCTGATTGGCACCTATCTCGCTATAGCATTCAGTCTACTTCTTCATCAATAAGTAGTAGGTAAGCTTGAAGCGGAGTACAAAAAAAAATGGGATATACCACAATAGTTCAGAATAATGGACGCAGTGGTTCACATCCAACAGGGGGAAAAAATGGCTTCTGCCCAGTACTGCTTACCTAACCCCGCTTCTGCTAGCAAGTATCTGGCCATTTCCATTTCGTATCTGTTCTTCCTTTCTGCACGTCCATTCTGCTGAGGTGAATAAGGGGCTGTCAATTGATGTAAGATACCATTATCACTAAAAAACTTTCTCAATTCTAAATTACAAAATTCCCCTCCACCATCCGTTCGGATCACCTTTGGAAAATGCCCAAATTGTGTTTTCAACAAAGCACAATATTCTTTCACCTTGTCTGCAGCTTCAGATTTAGGCTTCAAAGGGTAAATCATCGTGTATTTACTGTAGTCGTCCACCATCGTCATATAGAACCTGTTTCCGCCTGGCGTCGTAACTTCCATCGGACCTCCTAAATCCGAATAAACAAGATCACCTACTGCAGAAGATTTACTTTCCGATTTCTTAGGGAATGGTAAACGGCTCATTTTCCCTAGACAGCAAATCTCACAAACACACTTAACACTGCATTTCCTCATTTTCAGTCCAAATCCCAAATCATCACGTACGATTTTATTCACAGCGTCAAAGTCTCGATGGCCGAAGCGTCGATGCCATAAATGTTCACACAATTTTGAATGTCCGACTTCAACAGTCATAGCTTGTTCCGGAAACTGTTTCAAGCGATACAAACCACCGCTCCTTTCACCAATCAACATCACTTCGTCGTTTTTCGTGACTTGGCAGCCCTCACTGTCAAACGAAATGTTGTATCCCAGATCGCAAATTTTGCTTACTGAGAGAAGATTACCAGCAAGTGTTGGCACATGGTACACATCCTTCAGCTGAACCGTCATCTTCACACCACTGCCAGTCATAGATACTAGCTTTCCGTTTCGAGCACCATCAGATTTAATTTTTGTTCCATCCGCCAGACAAATTTCCGGCTGCTTTGCAGGATCGATACCGGACAAAAGATTTGCGTTGTTTGTCATATGAGATGTGGCGCCGGAGTCCAAATACCACCGACCTGTGCTACAAGTATCCATAACAGCCAAACACATCTCGATACCAGTCGAAACTTCCGCAGCAAGATTCACCTTCGCATCTTTCTTCTGGACATGTCGTGCTTTATCCAACTTCGGGCAATCACGTCTGAAATGCCCTTCCTGATGACAGTGGTAACACTCACCTTTCTTCTTCTTCATTTCGGTCGTATTCGAATAACCACTGGCTGTCTTTAACACTTTCTCGTCACTCATACCGCTTCCGCATTCCAAACGCCGCCGATACTCTTCACGAAGTTTGCTTTTCACAAATTCAACTGTAAGCTCGGCGTCCGGGCGATTTTCGATGACATTGACGAGGGTGCCGTATGACGGAGGAAGACTAGACAGCATCAACGCCATGAATTGCCGATCCTTGAGCCCTTCGTTCATCATTTCCAGGCGGTTCTGAAGGGCCGTCATTGAATTAAGATGCTCTGGAAGGTTACCTTCTTCAGGTAGTCGTAAGGAACACAATTTCCTCAAAATAAACAATGCGCTGCTAAGTGAAGCTGCTTCGTGAATATTTCTAAAAGAAACCCACATTGCCTTAGCGGTTGTCTTCCGGATGATGTGTACTAGCTGACTATCCTCAACAGCCAACCCGATCATGGCACGTGCTTTCCCGTCGTTCAAAAGCCAGGCCGCATCGGTTATTTCAGGCTTGGGGTTAGTCACAAACTCCGACAATCCTTCCTTAAACAGAAGTAGTTCCATTTTAAACCGCCACGTATCGAAATTCTCATTGTTCAATTTTTCTACTATCACTCTAGCATCCGCCATTTTAGCCAACTCGCAACAAAAAGGCTTACTTCTCGATAACGGGAAAAAAAATGCTCAAATGTTCACAAACTTATTACGTTTTTCACTATTCTACACTGGGCCCATAACCTTTTGGGGCTCGTACAATAGATTCCAGCGTAAATAATGAAATATGCGGATAAAGTTAACAATATAATAATAGTTTCTTATTAAGAAAAATATAAACGTCTTAACGCAACGAAATGATTCACAGAGTGAGGGAAAGAAACTTCTACCACATTGACAGTTAGTTAGCAGTGTTGCCGTGATCATTGATACCTTCAACAATAACTATTAGTGATCTGGAAGCCAACACACGTATATTTATTCTCTAAATCTATATCAAACTCCGAAGTATACCGTGAAGTGTGAAAACATAAAAGTTGTAACACAGTTAGAATTTCAACAAGATATTTTCGTACAAGCGTATAAAACATGCGTCAATTTCGTTCAAAAGAGTCGCATGTTTATTGGGCTTCACTAGCGGCCCAATAAGTTAAGTTATTGGAATAGCTTTGCTGTTGCACTCGAACAGACTCAATGTTTCTTTTGTATTCCAAATGTCTCTATGTCTAAAACTTCTACACTTTCTCTGCGATCAATTGTTGCTCTTTCAATTTGACTTTAACATTCAACTCTACTCTCTCTACTCTCTACTCTGTACTCTCTCTATTCTCTCTACTCTACTTACTCTGCCTACTCTCTCTACTCTCTACTTTCTCTACTCTGTACTCTCTCTACTCTCTCTACTCTCTATTCACTCTACTCTCTCTACTTTCTACTCACTCTACTTTCTCTACTCTCTCTACTTTCTCTACTCTCTCTACTCTTTACTCTCTACTCTCTATTATCTCTACTGTCTAATCTATACACTTTCTACTCTCAACTCTGTACTCTCTCTACTCTCTATATTCTCTACTCTCTACTCTGTACTCTCTCTACTCCGTACTCTCTCTACTCTTTACTCTCTACTCTCTACTTTCTACTTTTTCTACTCTCTACTCTCTACTTTCTACTTTTTCTACTCTCTACTCTGTACTCTCTCTACTCTTTACTCTCTACTATCTCTACTGTCTACTCTGTACTCTCTCTACTCTATCTACTCTCTACTCTCAACTTTCTACTCTCTACTCTCTATTCTCTACTCTAAAAAAAAAGAAAAACGTTCACACAATCACATACACGCACAAACGAACACATGCACACACGCGAACGCGCAAAGTCTCACACACAAAAAACACATCGCATCTGCTGACTGCTCCATCTCTCACACTGTTTTTGTATATATCAATCAACCAAAACACACACTCCCATACACGCACACGAACACACAAACACGCACATGCACACGCAACCGAACATACGCAAACGAACACACGCACACACGCAGACCCGCACGGTTTTATTTATAGTAGGAATATGGTAATTTCAGCTGTACCGTTTCTATATGACCATTTCTAAATTTATAAGTATTTTCAATGAAAAATTCAAAATAATCGGCAGATTTACATTTCAATAAATGGTAACACTGCTATTTCGGTTAATAATGTGGAAAATTCGTATTTACCAAAATTTGCGGAACCGATTCGTCGATATTTTGCCATGTCTAAGAAATTGCGGCCTTGAGCTCATCAACCGTGGTGTACCATTTTCCCTCGGCGTAGATTCTGCGTACAAGGATCCACCAAAGATTTTCAACAGACTTTTGAAAAACGAGAGAGCCAGTCCAATAAGTGAGGTTTTTGATACTTAATCCATTGTTTTGCTGGTATGAGGAGCGTCATTTGGGCTTAATTAGGACTAAACATATAGCTCTTCTAGGCCCGTAGGAAATATCTATATACCTCGAATAATTGTATCATATTTATTCTCACCCGTTTACACCTATTTTCACGTGAATAAATCCATCTATAGCTATAGATCTCCCTAATGTAAACCCGCCATAAGAGAGAGAGTTGTAACACCATAAAATGGCAATTGAGACCACTGGCCCAAACACGATCATTATGATTGATTATGTATAATATTGATTTGTTGATTTTTTAAATATAAGATAATAACTGTAAAGTTTTTCCAACATTGCAGAACTGGTTTTTGTAATTCTAACATTCACAATTGGTGGACCAGACCCGAATCAGGACGATCATTATAACGAATAAGGCCATTGTTTTTGTTTTTCCTTTTTACGTAATAGATATTTTCAGCGGTATTGTTTTGAAGATATACTTTGAATGAAAGAATATTTAAAAGTGATAATAAATTTCAAACAAGGAAAACTAGTCTATCATCGCAAAGCATTCACAAGGTACTATTTTCAAATTCTTCTCTAGTTTTTTTTCCATGATTTTGATATCCGTCTAAAGAAAATCTGAATCACTTTTGGCTTTTGGAAAATTCTTTGAAACCAGTCAGTTTCATTTGAAGATTATGCTTCTGACCGACGATGCTTCTGAGGATTAAATTTCAGAATGCCATATGGGAGTAGCTCAGATTATACTGATCGAGAGGTGGATAATTCGGGTTTGTTCTGAGGCATAGAATATATTATTCATCAAAACTGTAGAAACGTTTCTGAAAATGATTCAAACCTTGACCTATACTAAATATTTCTCACTATTCAAGTGAGTAAGATAGAGTTAAGAACAATAGCATGCGAGATGTCGATTATTAAACGTAATAGTCATGTTTTACCTCTAGAGTAATTTATAGAAAGAGAAAATAATATAACATTCTCATATGTTCAACAACTAGATTATTCCCGAGCAACCAAGTAATCCTCCTGATCTTTGAACCAGCATTTGATTCAGCGAACTAACGCACCAAACAAATGAATCATGGGATGATCCCGAATAGTTGGCATTGAAATACCGAATTATCGACGTATAATCGCAAACTTGTCATTCTAAAACATACGTTTAGTTAAATGGAAAATTATCTCATACACTGTATTAATTTTACCTACGTAACGTTCAAACGTTCGAAATTATGCAACCGACATAACGTTCAAACGCCTGAAATTATGCAAGCGACATGTCTCTTATAAACGGGAATGAAAACTTTCACTTCACGGAGTTTATTTCAACACGTAACTGTCCGTGACACAAAAAGATTAAGGGGGGACCCCTGTCTGGAAGGTCGGAAAATAATAAATTTTCGTTTGATTTTTTTTCCGACGTTACGATGTTTAAAGTGAAGTGTTCGTGTATTTTGGTTATTATTTAAGGTATATTTGAAGATGTATTTTCCATTTCTGAGTGCACGAATAATGATTATGACGCTGTTGACAGCTGGATGCGTAGATGCTGTCTGAAAATCGGTACCTTGCTGGTGGTATCTCTCTAAATAGCGATTTTTAAAAAATCTAAAAAATTAGATATCTAAAAAACTGCTATGTAACGTCTTAGATAATTCATTTTTACATGCTGATAAAAAATTTCAGTCGAATCGGTCGAGTAGATCCTGAGATATCGATACCACCAGTTGAAATAACATGGTTTCGAGAAAAACGCGTTTTAAAATTCGTACAGCAATACTATATGACGAATTTCATGCCAACTCGTCTTAGGAGTTGGCAGCACCATCTCAGATAGTACTGAAACGTTGTGGGTGTAAAGACAAGGATCATTTAAGTAACTTTGCATACTTGAAATATTCGAAAAACAATTAGACTACTTTTTGAAAAAGCCAAATTTTTTTCTCTTAATTTTTTACAAAAATATATAACTTAAAGACTATGATACCTACAAAATTGTTGTCAAAGGGTGAATGTAGGAAATTGTTCAAATTTTCGCAAAATATTACCACAAAAATTTTGGAAAAAAATTTCGCTGACAAAAAACTTATTTCAAAAATTATAAATTCATTTTTCTCAAAAATGTGTTTTTTAAAATTCCCAAAAATATATATATGAATAGCTCTTACAATTTCCAACAAGTTGTCCATACATCGGAAGATACGCACTTTTACAGGGAAAAAGTTTTTCGAACAACTTTTTACTGTTTTCTTTGAAAAAAATACAACTTATCCTAATTTCGTTTAAAGTCAAGATAGCGATATAGTGTATTCGACAAAGTTTTAGATCTTGTTAAAATATAAACTTTTGTCGAAGACATCAACTTTCTATCTTTTATAGTTTTTGGAATATATGTCATTTTTGTATGAAGACTCCTGAAAAAAAAAAAAATTTTTTGCTCGTAACAATTTTCTGTGTAAATTCTCACGTTTCACATGTTCTTGCCATGTTTCTAAATAGAGAAAAGTTAGCAGAGCATTTAAAATGTGATAATTTATACAAAAAAGTGTTACGAATTGAACATTAATAGCATTTTTTCAAAGAAAAACATGAAAAAGGTGTTGTTCGAAAAACGTTTTCCATGCAAATGTGCCCATCGTCCGATGTATGGGAAATTTTTTGGAAATTTTAAGGACTATTTATACCAATTTCTTTCAGAATTTTAAAAGCATATGTTTTTCGAGAAAAATGAATTTTAATTTTCTAAATTTTTTTTTCAATGAAATTTTTTTTCCAAAAAATTTCTTTAAAAAAATAGATATAAATAGCCCTTGAAATTTCCAAAAAGTTTTCCATACATCGGATGATGGGCACGTTTTTCGAACAACTTTATTTCTTTGAAAATATACTATTAATGTTTAATTCGTAACATTTTTATGTATAAATTATCGCAATTTACATGCTCTGCTAACTTGTCTCTATTTAGAAACATGCAAACGTGAGAATTTACACACAAAAATGTTACGAGCAAAACATTTTTTTTCAAGAGTCTTCATACAAAAATGACTTATATTCCATAAACTATAACAGACAGAAAGTTGACGTCTTCGACAAAAGTTCATATTCTAATGAGATCTAAAACTTTGTCGAATACACTATATCGCTATCTTTTTTTTATCCCATTTATTTATTTAAGGCTCATTAGCATTTTAGCTGTAACAGAGCCGAATTTTAATCGTGTACATGTCACATGGTTATCATATCTATAATTAGCACATTACACAGTTGCCGTTCGCCAGTATTCCTTCTATACCATTACATATGGTACATTCACACAGTAGCCATTTAGGCGTAAGAGTATTCTTTCTGTTCTTCCATTATCCAGTTGGACCACCGGACAGCGGAGAAAGTTGATTGATCATTGTTGAGTTATTTATAGAACAGCAGCCCGATGTGTCTTGCAGAGCAGAGCAGTGGTATGGATGAATCGATCTTATTTCGACCATGGATCGATCTCCGTCGCTGATGATTGTTGCGTGGACGTAGCTATTCTGTAACAACACAAAGATGGTCAATGAGGGTCCTGAGTTTTGAACTCACGATCGATCGCTTACTAAGCGAACGCGCAACCAATGTGGCTACGGAGACCCCCATCGCTATCTTGACTTTAAACAAAATTAGGATGAGTCGTATTTTTTTGAAAGAAAAAATAAAAAAGTTGTTAGAAAAACTTTTTCCCTGTAAAAGTGCCCATCTTCTGATGTATGAACGACTTGTTGGAAATTTGAAGGGCTATTCATATATATATTTTTGGGAATTTAAAAAATGCGTTTTTGAGAAAAAATAATTTTAATTTTTAAAATAACTTTCTTTTTCGTGATCAAGCCCATTGTCTTGCTGAAATGTGATTTTTTTTGCGACGATATCTACGTAAAAAACGGTAGGAGAGGATTCCAGAGCATATATGTAATCCTTGCTGTTCATTTTGAAGGATGTGAAAATTTATTTTGAGCCTCCACCAAATTTCCTGGTTGAAACATACCGTTCCTTATGCGTAAATCATGTCAGTACCCGTTGAAACCATCAGGACCATTCAAATTGAATTTTTTTTTCGTTACTGAAGATAACCTAGCAAGATAATAGTAAAAAAATGTCGTCTTACATTGAAGATCTTTCCGTTATGGCATATGGCAAAATCTATTCTGTCCCACTGTCGGTTCATGTTAGCTCACGCGTACTCACGCGATGTGAGATTAGAAGCTTTAACATTGTTAGCTCTCTTGAAGTAAGGACCTTTTACTAGTTTCGTTTCGGTATTCGAAGGTGTTCCAACTATTTCCCGCTGATCCCGTTCAGAGAGCTTCGATTTACGTGGAGCTCTCTTCTTCTTCTCGGTCTATAACCCAAAGCATGTCAGATTTTTGAATATTAAATTATTTATAACATTAAAGTTCAGTAAATTCACATTTAAAAATAAAGTGTTCGGAATTTGAATCATGCGCGTAGAAACTTGATACATATTCCCAACTGAAGTAGAGTTACTAATTTTAATGAAGATTTCAGCATAAAATATAATTTTTCACCCATTTATTGTAGGTTGATACATTCTCTAGCAACAAACATGAAAACAACAAACAAAATAGTTGAAACAACTACAAAAACAGAAAAATGAACGATGCTTGTTTTTTTTTTGGATTTTTTTAACGCAAACATTTTATCGTTGGTTTTGACTGTCACTTTTTTTCAAATGTCTAATATTATAAATTATAGGCTGTATCAATACCTGTAAAAGATGTCAAAATGAAGCTTATACTTCAAAGAATGAGACAATATGGTAATCGAGTCCACCCTGTATTAACACATTAAGGATCGCACGTTTTGGGGCAAACTTGAATGCTTCATTTGTTCGGATTCTACGAATGAGATCGTTTCCTTCGGTGTGGATGAGACGAAGGCCAGCCATCGGTAGGCCTTGTTAGATTCTTGGCAAACCAAGTATTTAACCATCGAGTGCAGGGCCCGAAATCTTCGAAGGTGAAAAATGAAGACCGACTCTACACTCAGTAGCTTCGCTTCGACTAGAACTGCTTCGGAAGTCACTCACAACAAAAAGTGACTTGACTAGAAAATGAATTGACTAGCGTTGACTAGTGAGAATGACTGGTGAACTAGTCCAGTCAGTGGTTATTTTAACTGACTCGACTAATGAATACAAATCTGCCTCTTCATTCAACTGACTTCAATCCACATTTCTACCCCCCGAGGAACAAAATTGTTACCCGCGTACGCAATCTTTTTTTTTGTCCATATATAGAGGAACGAAAACATGATTTCTGATGCAAAAAAGAAGTTGGACGGTTTATTGTCTACCCATCGTGAACTCAAACCAACGAACTTAGATACATGGGAGAGAGAGAGAAAGAGAGGAACGAATTCGTTTTGGGGGAACTCACTTAAAAATGCAATGAGGACAATTTGACTGGGAAGAATGAAATGATATAGTCGAGTCGGTAGAGGGAGATAGCGACTAAACGCCCGACTGACTGTTTAGTCGTTTTGGCGGAGAAACTGTGTGAAGAAGCCAAAAGTCATTACATACTGAATACGCATATAGTCAGTCAGATAGTCAGCTGACTATACTCAGTTGACTATGACTATGGAGAGCCCTGATCAAGTGTAGAAAACACGGGTTATTTCGTGATCCATCCGGAACAGACGAAACGCGAAAAACGAGAAAACTCGTGAGCGGTTCGCAATGGTTAAGTCTTGGTCACTACTTCAATTGTAAGGCACAAAAGAAGATCTTGAAGAATAGCACGGCAAGCGGCTTGAATGAAGAAGCAGTTATGCAATCGAATGGAAGGGATACGGTGAGAAGAGATCCGTATCAATGAAACATGCCCATTTGCCAGATTATGAGTCCGCGATATTCGTCAAGGATGATTTAATTGCTCTTCCGGATTCAAATGAATGATTTGATGATTTGCATTACTGGTTCAACTATCAGAATTCATTGGTTATACCGGTTGAGAATGTAATGTTTTGACGTAGGACTACGTCTTTCATTTCTATACCGGGGTGTAAAATCAAAGTTTCGGAAACGAAAGCGTTACGCCGGAGACCGAGATTTTGAGCGTTAATAGCTCCTAAACAACTGAACGAAATGGTATGATAAACACTTCATTTGAAAGATAAAACGTCTACGCGTTCTATACTTGTTACTTTTTAATCCAAAAACTTGTTTCAATAGTCTTAAAATTGCTTTCAAAACAGGCTATTGAAATCACCAATCGGTATATAAGCGAGCGCCGCTCGGAAATCCACTCAGTTCTAATTGAACAGCGATTGGAGCATGTTGTCGCTGTTGTGGTGAAGCTCTTCGTTTATCATGAAAGCGCGGATGAACGGTGTCAATCCATCAGGAGGAGAGTGATGCCACAAACGGTTCCCGGGAAGACATCGCTACACACACATACACGCGTTTGGATGCCATTCAGCATCGAGAAAGTTCCGGAAAGATCTAATCATTTCTGGAAAATAATCTACCAGTTCCTCTGGGAATTCAAAAATACATTCATGTGAAAGAGTTTATTTTAATGTTTTCTAACCGCGATCAAATACATTTGATTTTGTAATTTTTCAACCAAGTGTAATTAGCAGGAAAGCTTCTGAAGATTATTCTTCCCCATCAGTAGTAGGATATTTCCGTATCCAATATTGTATGCGCCCGCAATCGATTATTGCTCAGTCGCCGAAAGTTCCGAGCTCAGAGAGTTCATTCCCCTCTAGCTTGCCTTCCAAATTGCCATCGTAAACCACACCTTCTCTCGATTCAATCACACACAAAAAGCATACTTAAGCGATATACTGGTGGTGAGACACATCCATTTTTCGTGAGGACATCGACAAGACAACATCGTTGCTGAGGGTGCTGGACGGCGAAGGATCGAGATCTGCCCTGAAACACAAGCAGTTTGTTTGAAACCGTGAGGGAGCACAGAGAAGCCGATCCTTCAGGAGAAGAGAAGGTGACCATTGAAGCAGCCGCTACACACACACATACACGCACGGAATTCTTTCCGTTTGGATGCCATTCAGCATCGAGAAAGATCCGGAAAATATTCTGCCAGTTCCTCTGGGAATTTAAAAATACATTCATGTGAAAGAGTTTATTTGAATGTTTTCTATCCATGTAACACTGTGACCAAATATGTTTCAATCAAGTGCTATTAACAGGTGGTTATCGAATTAGCATTAACCACTGGTGGGCTTCCAGTATCGAGGAAAATGTGGAAATATCTAATCGTTGCTGGAAAATAATCTGCCAGTTCCCCTTGGAATTGAAAATTACATTCAAGCGAAAGAGTTTATTTTAATGTTTTCTATCCATAAAATGTCCATATAATACATTTGGGTTTGTGATTTGTCAATCAAGTACAGTTAGCAGGAAAGCTTCTGAAGATTATTCTTCAGAACAAGGTTTTTCGTATCCTATATTGGATGCATAAAACCTTGTGCCTCCAACGTAACGCTCTCATTTTCGAAGTCCCCTAAATATTCATTTATTCATTCATTCAGAATGGATTTAGATTCAACTTCAAACAAATGATCTCTAAATCAACGATAGTCCTACGTCACCCTTGCGGTTATACCATAGATATAACCCACTTCCTGTTTTTCTTAATGGTCATTGATGCCAAAAGCAGGCTTGAACATCGATCTTTTGGGTAACGAATGATATCTAATTGCAAGGCGAAATACGTCCGTGTTTTTTCGTTTTGTTCGCAAAAAAATGTACCTAAAAATGGCAAAGTCCATAGATTTCCAAATTCTTCCATTGAAGGCCATCCACTTTCACTTTCTCAAACCCTGACTGTTGTTGGAATATAAATTCGCTAGAATTCTCAAACGCTTGAAAATGTTCCTTCAGCGCCGGCTATCAGGTCTGATAAGTTCCCACCACAGCCGAGAAAAAGATGTCAAAACCAGTGAGCCGCCTCCTACCGGTTTCCGAAACCATTCGACCTTTCGCTGGGATTTGTTCAGTGGCTTATCGCCTCTTCCCCTGTTCGTTTGTTGTCTATACCTGCCTTCCTTTTCTTTCGCCATGTTCATCGTTTGCTCTGGAGGCCATAAACTTATTTGGCTAGAATATTTGTTTTGACTTTCTCGGAAGAACTTTCGTCACCTAATTAAGAGGGGAGCATTTCTCTTGATTTTCCTGCTTTGAAGTAAATATTATCAGAGATTTTATTACCCGCTCCCGATGTTGCACAGAAAGCCTTGAAAGTACGATGTGGATATAAATCAAAAACAGGAACCCCGAAGGTCGGGGGCGGGGAAAGCCAATTACTCTCACCGAACAACAGCTGGTTTTGCATTCATCCTGGTTCGGGGAAGTACGCGTGTGTGTGTGTATGTGTGTGTGTGTGTGTGTGAGAAATGTGGGAAGCGAACTTTCTCAGGATATGTCTTGCTTTCTGGGAGGATTATTGGAAAGGGGATTAAAAATGCGCTGAATAGATTTAGTTTTGGTATCGGAAAATGGAAATGTTGCTAAGTTTTATGAGGGGTGTATATTTAATGTCACGGTTCATCAAATTTAATTGGAAAAATAACAGAAACCACAAAATGAGATGTCCACTCAGAGCAAACGTGACTCAACCCGTCACGAAATCCAACCCCATTTACCTTTACTTTGTTCCACGGTATCCAAGCATCTGATATCCGGCGGGTGCTGTCGAATTTCACCAATTTACCAACCCGAACACAGATCAGGAGATTTGATTTTCGACCCTCTAGTGTCGTTGTTTCATGTGGTTCGTTACTTTAATTGTCGGTTCGCTTGGTGCATTTTTTTTCTACGATACCTATCACCGGATGAGAGTGGCCAAGTTCGATCCGTTGCTATCATCTTTGGATGTGTGCCTCGTAATATAAACCCATGAGTTGGCGTTTCAGTGCGGGTTGGGAATTAGATGCAGGTCTTGTTATTAGCACTGGTCACGTGCTTCGGAGTTGATGCGTCTCCGTGAGCGGAAATCCGCGAAAACTTTCATTGCTTTCCCCAACAATAAGCGGAAAGTTGAAGTATAAAAGAATATAATCAATCGCTAAATGTTTAAACGAGATAAAAAACGGTGAGGCAGGGTTCAGAGCAAGCCCTGCTACAGCGTAGTGAGGCAATTAAATCAAGTTTCATTCAAGGCAAATCATTACCCTGACCATGACGGCGACGTTTTTCAAGGCTCTCCCTCTGGCTCTCGATGTTCAGGAAGAAAATATCCACACACTACGCTCGCACACAGTATTTTACGATCGACAACGACGGCATCCATCAACGCCACGTCGTCTCTTTCCCCCCGCGACGGGGTATTTTCCAGACCGCCGACCCTAGACAAGCTATATATGAAAATAAAAAGGTAAATTAATCATTATATTAGCACTGATAAGGTCTACTCCGACGTCCGGCATTTGTTCGTTTTGCCCTCACCATCTCCACCGCTTTCCTTCTTGGTGGGAACCGGTCGACCTGCGGGTCGGAGATTTATGACCGGGACATGTTTCCACCACTAACCCAAATATATCCATATGTTTACCCGGCCGGCTTTTTTGATTATTTATTTTTTTTTCCTTTCGATCCCTTCGTATACTCCTCCATAGAACGAAGATTTTCCGAAGGAAAATCTAATCAAAACGCACACGAACGAACAAATATTTGCATTTGCGTGTTTGTTTGTTCGGACAAAAACCCTTGGAAGAGTATTAGCATATGCGAGATTGCCTTCCGGATCCTTTCCCATGTCGACCGCGCTGGCAGGCGTGTTTTGTTTTGCTGGCAGTCATATCAAGTCAAATGTATTCCACCCCTGGATTGATTGCACCGATTGACGCGCGTTGCTGTTTTGTAACATAGTAAGCACTGCGATGGCTGCGCCATGTCAGCGGCCTGTCTGTCGATACATGGCGGCATGTCACTACTTCTCGAACCTCTGATGGCCAACAAGCAAATTCAGGTCGTGCAATACGGTTGGAATGCGCTACGGTGGCTACACGGTGGCTAGTCCTAGGGTTCGAGTTTCCACTTTTCATCACCGCATCAAACGGCGCGAAGGTGAGGGAGAGTGCCATTAATGTGTGTACACAAGTTAGGCATTTTGTAGTATTGCTGCATTCCAATCACCACTTGACAGTCAGTCAGTCAGTCAGTCAGCAGAGGAACGGAATCCTCACACACTCACACACATCCGATTTGATGTGTATCTCCATGAGGGGCGCATGTAGTGGTAAGTGATGTGATTGGAATAAAAAGTGATCTTCGTTTGCTGGCAGTCATTCAACTAGCAATGTGTCACGGGGCAAATTGAGATACGCGACGACTGCTGAATGATTCATTGCTGATTCGGAGTGTGTAAAGTGGCGGCGTTTCTACCCGAACGAGATGCTGATGCGGGACACGTCGTTGTGAGACAGCCTTCTTCCACCGAAGGAGTAGATACCTGATGCTCTGACATTCGGACGTTAATTATATCCACCGCCTTAGTATTAACTGCGAAATAAGACGAATGGAATCCGAAACAATGGAATCGAAATAATCATCCACATCCGACCTGTCGTGCAAATATGCCACAGCCAATTACCATTTGATAACAATGACAACAATAGCAACGTTTGATCGTTTCTTGGCAAAGTTTTGGTGAGACTTTATAAGTGGGGAGTCAACAATTTGCTTTCGGGGACATGTCTGGAAAGACGGTCGATGATGTACAAGGATACATGTGGCTTTTTGCGACTTTTTGAGTCGTTGATTGCACCGTTTTGTCTCAAATTCCGAACACTTGAGCTTTGATGGTTGTTAAATAGTATCTTCTTACTCGGAATGGTACTTTTTCGCAAAATTAATTTGATTTTTCGATACAATAAAGCCTTTTTTCATTTAAACACAAATAGATTTGATTTGCAAATGCATATTCATGGTATAACACTGACAATATGGGCTCGATCACGAACGTGAAAACTAAAATGCATGCAAAGTTATTTGCACTTCATTTGGTTTTCACCGTGAAGTGACGTTCGTGATCAGGCCCTATGTTTAATCACATTTGTCTCAAATTCCGAACACCATTTTTGTCGCCATGTCCACTTGTCGCTGACTCATACACTGCGTTTCACAACTATAGAACCACTCATTTTTTCAGAGTTTCCAAAGATATGTAAGAAGTCGGTTGATTCGAAGTATATAGTGTAGGCTATAATAGCTATCTTCGTTTAAAACACTGGCCATTTGAAATTTATTGTTGTGTTCAGGCGCGAAACAATCAAAAAACTAAAATTCCAGTGTTTCATAACTATAGAACCAGATGGAAAAAATCTCACTCCTTTACAAAATTAATGACAATTTCACATGAATTACAATAATTCTCAATCAGTTCAAATAACCCATTCGGTATGGTTTCGACCATGCTGCGCCATGTTGTAGTGTGTATCACGTTCTACGCAAAGGATACTGACCGGTCAAGCTCTTCAAATCACTCATACTGCTTGTAAACTGTTCTTACTATACGTACGATCACTCCTCACAAGTTCTTGATAGGATTTTGATCTGGTAAACAAGCTGACCAGTCCAGTATCTGAAGCCCTTATACATCAAATCATGCCATAACATTCCGGATTCTATGAATTGATACCAAATTACCCAAATACCACATTGTTTTTGATGGAAAAACTTCAGTAAATGATTCTGAAGTACTTCGTTGTACTTCTGACTGTTCATTTGTGTTGATGGTAAGCTACCTAAACCAGGCCCTTTTGAGGATATTTTCCCCAAACGATAAAAATGCCATCTGGGTCCAAAATCTAATGTGGGAGCTAATCCCATGCGTTTCCTTATTTCAGGAGACCTTCTGTGATAAAAAAGAAATCCAACTTGAATAGAATTGCTTCATACTGGAAGGACTTACGGAACGGGTCATGTAATTTTTCAACACGTAATTTTGCAGGCGGCAGTTTGATGGTTTAAGGAAAATATTTTCAAAACTACCTGGTTCAGATAGCTTTTCATCAACACCTATGTACAGTCAGAAGAGCAATGAAGTACTTCAGAATCTGTTACTTCTATTTTTGCATCAAAAACACCTTGATAATTGGGTAATTTGGTACCAATTCATAACATCCGGATAGTCAAAGCATGGTTCATTGAATAGGGGCTTCAGATTCTGGACTGGTCAACTTGTTTACCAGATCAAAACCCTATCAAGAACTTATGAGGAGTGATCGTACGTGTAGTAGATGCAGCTTACAAGCAGTATGAGTGATTTGAAGAACTTGAACGGTCAGTATTCTCTGCGTAGAACGTGATACACACTATAATATGGCGCAGCTTGGTCGAAACCACACCGAATGGGTTATTTGAACTGATTGAGAACTAAAGATGGCCTAAAAATTAGAAACTTATTGTAATTCATGCGAAATTGACGTTAAATTTGTAAAGGAGTGAGATTTTTTCAATCTGGTTCTATAGTTATGAAACACTGGAATTTTAGTTTTTTGTGTATCTAACCTGTGTTGGTGTTGCTCATGACAGTCTCGCAAGTGAATGTATTCTGTTGATTTTGTCATAGGAATCGCAGTCGTTCGCTCTCTACCATGCGTATATGTTGACCATGGTTGTCCTGACTGCGTCAATTCATCAAACAACACTTACACATAAGAATCTATGGAGCGCACTCTCTTGTTTGTTTCGTCTCCTCCAGCCACAAAAAAAATAATTCAAAATGAGTAATGATGTTCTTAATGATTGAAGTAACTGTGACGCATTGGATCTACGAATGTGTTCTCCAGCCGGTTTTTTATTAGGTTGACCACAATAGCGTGATTGTTACTTCGCATTCCGAGTGTGTGTGTGTGTGTGTGTGTTTAGAATAATTTAAATAATTCAATGTGCTCATCCAAAAAGGCTTTCAGTTCGCTGGCGATGCGCCTAGCTTTAGTCGAATTGAGGATACTTGCGTATGTATGGGGCGAAAGCTCGATGAAAGGGACGAAGTGCGATCTGGCATTTAACGTAAATAAATTCGTCCTGTTTGAAAAACGAACGACGGGTCATTTAGTTGGAATTGTTTATATAAAAATACAAATATCGCGATTCAAAATAGGATATAGGAGTGATAATTGGTTATATATGCGTTTTTCCAAACGAAATTTCTGCAAAAAATACAAAAAAACAATTTTTTCAGAAAAAAATGTCCGCATAGGACCGCCCAAATCGGTATAGAACACATGGTGATCGGTATCCTATCGGTATCATATATAATCTACGACTTATTCTCATGCCCATCAAGTTTTTTGTGTATAATTTCATAAGAATCCGCCGAGTCGTTTCGGAGGAGTTTGACCACGAACATCGTGACACGAAATTTTTATATATTTAGAAGATTTATCTCATGCAAAATAACAATTTATTGACTGTGATAGTCGCGTAGAAATAACTACTATCAATTGATGCAAACATCTTTCCGATCTATTAAAAAATGTTCGAGTTATAAGCACTCGGAATCTTTCATTTTTTTTACCTGCATGTTCTGTGTTTAGGTATCTCAAATCAATGCATCCGGACAACACTTGACTGTTTTGACATTTATTATTTTCATTTCTTTGTGTACCCTCAGTACAAACATGTGACTCGAATAAATAAGGTGTTAAGGGCTTCAATGGTATTTTGTGCACATTTTAGAACATCGATATAAAAAAAATCAAATAGTGTCGAGTTCCTCGTGTCCTCGTGAATGTGGTTACGGACTCTACCTCATCCTACCCATTTAAAGGATATAAGTTAATATAAGGAATTGTTTTTCCAGGACCTCCATTTGATGTATCAGTAAAAATCACAAATTTATGAACAATGAAAAAACTCAATTCAAATGCAATTCCTACAAACAATCACAGTCCTACGTTAAGCTCCCGTCCTTTAGACTCATCCCCTTTTACTTTTTTTTCTACGAAATAGAGTGGTTGGATCAGTCGCCCCAGTAATTCCAAAAATATATGGGAATCATATAAAATAAATATTATTTCTGATGGTTTTATAGGTGCTTCTCACAGAATATTCCACAACGATTTCGCTTGTTACTATTGCGAAATACCACCGGTCTTCTTTCTGCTATAACCTACTCTCCAATCGCGATAGATTATCTATTCCACGAAGTATGCACTCGCAGTGAGTGCAATCTTCATTCTATTCCCCCTCAACAATGCCAGCCGCGCTCACCAAGCGATGAGGTCACATGAGATAATCTCGTTATTGGCTCGTCATCCGAGCATCTCAAACGTAAGTAAATGTGCGCGCGATTTGGCACGAGACTACGAGCTTCGGGTTGTCGTCGGGTGAATAATATTTACTCCGTCTGAGGCGGCGGCACACTCTGACTTTGTTGTGTAGCAAACAGCACCAGAGCAGCTTGTTAAAATATTAAATGTCTAAATAGGAACACATTCACACATTGCATGCATTTGTGCCGCTCTCTGGCAGTTGTGGGGGTGATGGAAGCCGACAGCTCCCCAGTGCAGCAGACTGAGGCTCACTTCTGAGTAAATAAGGAAGAAACTTTGCTACACCACCAACCAACCAACCGTTTGTATGCACAAGTGCTCGAAAGATCAAAAAGTCATCTAGATATGGATGCCTCTTCAGAGTGTACTCTTGGAGAAATGACTACTCAAAATGGTGCAACTAATATACTCTCTCTCGAAGCCGGTCGTGAGAATTTAATTGGTACATTATTCTTTTCTTCAGGGGGAAAATCATCAATTTAGTTGGGCGATAATTGCATTCTGGAAAGGCTTTGGATATAAAATCTTAAAATATAATGGCACCATTTTGGGCCATGCTTATAAAACCGTTTTCTAATTAGTTACCCACTTTCCAACTTCCGACCTTCACCAATTAATATTCTAAACGGTTTGTCGGCCACTCGTCGTGGGAGGTTGAATAATTACCCCACTTCGAAGTTTCGTCGTCTCTTGTGTGTGTGTATGTGCGCTTCGATAAACCCGGGTCAGAAGATCACGGTCCGGCGGTGGCTATTAAAAATTCACGGCAATAAAAAGGTCGCATCATAAACGCATCGAAAGGGACTATGTTTGTTTTGGTGGGCGTTGGTTTGGTGGTCACGTGTTAAAGATTGGTTGAAGGAAATTGCAGCAATTCAGCAATAGCTAGCGTTTCGCACGAGAAGATATCTCTGGTACTGATCTGAGCTGTCAGGTGATTTCTCTTCTATGTTTTGTTTGTTGCTAAGTTTTTTTTGCAAATTCAATGTGTTTTTATGCAACCGTTAAATATTAAGGGTGTAGAATATTTCGTACGTACACTCTGTCCGTCTTCTATAAGACCAGGTGCTGATCTTGCTGCTTTGTGTCATTATAAACAAACAACGCTTCAATTTATATTCGAGTGTATTGGTATTGGAAATTATCATACACTGCATGATTTTCATATGTGTGTGTGCAGGCGCTGAGCGTAACCAAATGTTTTTGTATTTTCCTTGCTCTCTCCTACCGTTTTTACGTGGATATCGTCACAAAAAATTCACATTCCAGCAAAACAATGCTACTAAGCAATATATTAAGGACCAAAAACTTAATTTTTTGGACTGGCCGGCTCGCTCTCCATACTTGAATCCTGTTGAAAATGCTGGGGATAAGTCATCAAACCGTTATTAACCATTTGAAGAAGCTTGGATTCACAAAGAAGCTCGATGTATGGGTGCCACACACGTGGACGCAAAAAAACATCTTTGACCGTATCGACGCATGTGAATCGCTGCTGAATCGCAACAAAATCGACCCGTTTCTGAAGCGGATGGTGACTGGCGATGAAAAGTGGGTCACTTACGACAACGTGAAGCGCAAACGGTCGTGGTCGAAGCCCGCTGAAACGGCTCAGACGGTGGCCAAGCCCTCATTAACGGCCAGGAAGGTTCTGCTGTGTGTTTGGTGGGATTGTCAAGGAATAATCTATTATGAGCTGCTTCCCTATGGCCAAACGCTGAATTCGGACCTGTACTGCCAACAACTGGACCGCTTGAAGGTAGCACTCATGAAGAAGAGGCCATCTTTGATAAACAGAGGCCGCATTGTCTTCCATCAGGACAACGCCAGGCCACACACTTCTTTGGTGACGCGCCAGAAGCTCCGGGAGCTCGGATGGGAGGTTCTTTTGCATCCGCCGTATAGTCCGGACCTTGCACCAAGTGACTACCACCTGTTTTTGTCCATGGCGACCGAGCTAGATAGTCAGAAGTTAGCCACAAAAGAGGCCTGTGAAAATTGGCTATCCGAGTTTTTTGCCAATAAGGAAGCGAGTTTCTATAACAGGGGTATTATGAAGTTGGCATCTCGTTGGGAACAAGTCATCGAACAAAACGGCGCATATTTGACTTGAAACAGATGATTGTAACTAATTTTATGAACAAATGAAAATTCAAAAAAAAATACCGCAGGACTTTTTTGACAGCCTAATAGAATCAGGGTGGTCTTATAGAAGTTGGACAGACTAGAATCCAATCTGTGCAAGACTGATATTTTTTGCACTTTAATATGTCGATCATCTAAATCGGTTTAGTAGTTCAAATGTTATGAATTTTTGCAAAGAGTCATTTTTGGTTAAAAGGGGGAAAACGATTGTTCGGACCACCGGTTAACTTTGAAAAATCATATTCTAAAAACAAAAAAAAAGTAAGGGGTTGTATCTAGGTATCACGACCGCATATTTTCGACGTAGAACTACGCAATAACATTATGCAATACACTTGTTTACCACTTCGAATATTGTTTTATTTTTTTTTATCCCATTTATTTATTTTAAGGCTCATTAGCATTTTAGCTGTAACAGAGCCGAATTTGAATCGTGTACATGTCACATGGTTATCATATCTATAATTAGCACATTACACAGTTGCCATTCGCCAGTATTCCTTCTATACCATTACATATGGTACATTCACACAGTAGCCATTTAGGCGTAAGGGTATTCTTTCTGTTCTTCCATTATCCAGTTGGACCACCGGACAGCGGAGACAGTTGATTGATCATTGTTGAGTTATTTATAGAACAGTAGCCCGATGTGTCTGGCAGAGCAGAGCAGTTGTATGGATGAATCGATCTTATTTCGACCGTGGATCGATCTCCATCGCTGATGATTGTTGCGTGGACGTAGCTATTCTGTAACAACACAAAGATGGTCAATGAGGGCCCTGAGTTTTGAACTCACGATCGATCGCTCACTAAGCGAACGCGCAACCAATGTGGCTACGGAGACCCCCTTAATATTGATTTAGAATGCATCGAAACTTTTGTAATAGATTATGTTCTTCGTTACAAATAAATTTGATGAACGTCCTTTTACGTTTGATATGATGCCTTGGACTACTAAAATATGCGAATTTCCCTCTGAACTTATTGCACATCTCATGTTTACGTAGTTCTCGAGCCGCGAAAGTTCATTCACCTCTAGTATCTGAAATGATGATTTTCCCAGGCTTCTCAGTTTAAAAGTACGTTTTAGGGAAAGATATTCCGGTCTGCACAACGACTAGTGAGTACAAAAGTACTCAACATCAAAAAATACTCCCGATCCTGAGTATTTGCAAAGCGGATTCCCCCAGGCACATTAATTTTGAAGTCCGTGTTAGGGGAACAGCTCAGTGGGCAAAATACTCCCGACTTGCATGTTTTGACAAAGCGGATTTCCCCAGGCACATTGATTTAGAAGTCCGTGTTAGGGAAACACAGCTCGCTGGGAACAAAAATATCCCCGACTCGAATGTATATTTGCAAAGCGGATTTCCACAGGTACATAGATTTTGAAGTCTGTGTTGGGGAAACCGTAAATCGGGCCAATCAAAAGCTGGCAGTTAGGGCGTTTAGATAGCGCTTGACATTTTACAGTTATTCAATTGTTCATCTCATGAAAAATGACATTCTTTTAATTTCCTATCAATTGATGCAAATATCTTTCCGATCTGTTAAGAAATGTTCGAGTTATAAGCATTCGAAATACAGGTAGGGTTAGCACACAAATCGTCAGAACAAATGTATGGGAAAAAAAGCAAGTTCTTCCAGTTTTCATGAATTTAAACCGTTCAGAGATTAGCGAATTGTAATGTATAGCGTATCAAACAAATCTTAGAGAATTTTCTATTGGTATGCAAATCATGAGAATTCGTGAAAGTGAAAGTGAAAGTAGTTATTACCGTAACTTTATTTCATAAAACGTGACCTGTTTTCTGATTTGGCATCTTTCCTGAAAGACGTAGTTCTACTTCAAAAAAGCATCTCCGATATCGATATCGAGATAAAAAATCCTCCGATAAAAAATATAAAAAATACAGCGCCCTCTAGTCCAAAGCCAAGAAAAATAAAAAAACGACTACAATCAATGATTACGAAAATAAAATCCATTTTCTTTCGAAGTTCAATATTTTTTTAAAAAAGGCTCATTGGCTTCCATTTAATATGTCGAACATCCAAATCGGTTCCGTCAGTAAAAAGTTATGAATTTTTAAAAAAAGGAATTTTTGGGAAAAAGTGGAGTAAATTGATTTTTTGGACCACCCTAAAATGGAAATGGGCACCCCAATAAGAAAATAAAAAATACGAGTCTAATGATTTGCGATAAAGAACAAAATTACCACTTTTGACGAAAATCTGAGAACCACTTTATCGGTTTGGCATGGAATGGCTGTATATATAGATTAGGGTGCCAATGTAAATGGTCATCTCGAATTTCAAAAAGTTACCCCATGAAAAATGTTCGCCACCTCGAAAAAACATCCTATGCCAAAATTTCAGCTCAATCGGACTTGAGGGAGAGTGGCGCAAAGCGGTCAAAGTTTGAGTTTTTTGAAAATCGCAAAATCACCCAAGGGTAAAGGAAATCAGGGTTTTCGAAAAAAAAAATTGTTGCCGAATGTCTTAAAATTGCATGAAACGTCGAGATCTAGTGTCATCTTCAAAAATTTTTTTTTGTCAAAAATCGACATTCTGGGATTCATTTTTTTTGTCGAAGTACGAAACGAAAAGTGGTTTTGGTTGCCAGTAAAACTAGATATCTCGATTTGCTACTTGCTACGAAATGTTGATTTGCACGATAATACACCCTTTGCAAAATATTAGCTCATTCGGACCTCATTTACTGGTGTCACAAACGTTAAAATTTGAGTTTTTTTTTAAACGAAAAATCACAGAAAATTGAGGTTTTAAAAAAAAAAATGGACGTCGAATGTCTTAAAATTCCATTACACGTCGTGATTTACAGTTATCTCATTTTTTTTGTCGAAAAAATGTTTTTTTTGGCACTTGGTCGTTTTTCCGACTGAAAAATGGATTTTTGACAATTTTTTTTTAGATAACTGTAAATCTCGACGTGTCATGCATTTTTAAGACATTTGGCATCAATTTTTTTTAAAACCCTGATTCCGGTGATCTTCGGTTTTCAAAAAACTCAAATTTAAACGTCTGCAACACTAGTAAATGAAGTTCGAATGAGATAATATTTTGCATAGGGTATATTATCGTGTAAATCAAGTTCCGAATGAAAAATCGTGATAACTATTTTTATTGACACACAAAACCATACTTTTCGTTTCGTACTCCGAATGTCGATTTTTGACAAACATTTTTTTTTTCGAGATAACACTAGATCTCGACGTCCCATGCAAATTTAAGACATTTCACATCAATTTTTTTTTCGGAAAACCCGATTTCTGGGTGATTTTTCGATTTTCAAAAAATTCAAACTTTGACCGCTTTGCGCCACTCTCCCTTAAGTCCGATTGAGTTGAAATTCGGCATAGGGTGTTTTTTCGTGGTGGTGATCATTTTGTATAGGGTAACTTTGTGATTTTAGGGTCGATTTTTTCCCATATATTCATTGGCACCCTAATATACACTCTGTCCAACTTTTATAAGACCACCCTGATTCTATTTCTTTGCAACACAAACGGCTGGAATTTCAATAAGACACATTCATACATTGTTGAATGCTTAGAATAAAGTATATTTAACGTCAATTTCGTCCAAAAGAGTTGTTTGTTTATTTATTGTACTTAAATATGATTATTTCAGCTGTCCAGTTTCTATAAGACCATTTCAAAATTCAAAACGATCGGGTGATTTACATGTCAATAATTGGTGACCTTGTAATTTCGGCTAATAAGCTGGAAAATTGGTGTTGCAAAACAACTCAAACAACGGAAAACGTAACTGGTCTTATAGAAACTTGACACTTGAAAAATACAAAAACATTCGTTTAAACTCAGCGCTTGCACACACACATATGAAAATCATGCAGTGTCTGGTAGTCACCAATACCTACACTCTAGAATATAAATTGAAGCATTGTTTGTTTACAATGACACAAAGTAGCAAGACCTGGTCTTATAGAAGTTGGACAGAGTGTAGATAAATTTTTACGTATTCAAATCTTTTAAAGGTTCATAAAATCCACATTCTATTGGTGTCAATGTGCCCTAGAGATGGGCGAACGCTCACGATCCGCTCATTTTAGTCGGTTCGTTAGAACGAGCGTACGATCCACGGTTCTTTACAAATAAACGGTTCAAAGAAGAGCCTCTTTTGGAAAGAGTCTCGGCTCAAAAAAGAGCCGCTTCTGGAAAGAGTCTCGGCTCAAAAAAGAGCCGCGGTTCAAAAAAAAAAGCCGCTTAAATGCGCCGCATCTTTTCAACGAACAAGCCAGAAAACTCAAGCAATAAGAAATGCAACATCTTCTTGAAAATTCGAATGTTTTCATTCAAAAGGTTGATTTCTAACCCCGCCAAACCATGATCATATTTCTTCTTTGAAGAATATCGTTAAAAAAAGGAAAAATTTGGACGCTTTATGGTATTATTAGCAAACTAGAGACTTAGGCCTTTTCAACAAACCCAAACTGGTCTTGATTATATGTGATTTTCATGAAGAAAAATCGATTTGCATTTACTCATTTACGCTAGAACAAACGTATGAATAAAATGAGCCCACTGTGATACCTCTGAGTGAACCGCTCATGAATTGAAAATGTAACACGTGTAACGTAGCAGAAAGTTTGACAGGAAACTTTTTCCACGGAAACACAGGAAAAGAGAACTGTCAGATCCACCTCATTTTTGCCGTCGTAATTTTTTGAACAGCCTTATTAAAAATTCAATACTTACGCAACAGACGAATTGAAAAAAAAACATAACCTTTGCCAAGCAAATGAACGTCATATTTATCGACTTAGTTTTTGCACACAAACTGAGTACGAGTGTGGAATGAATGGAATTGCCGCTCAATCCATCCACAAAGAAGCATATTTATTGATTCTTCGGGCGTAAGACAGTCAGCGGAGCATATGTGAATGACATAAACGTGGAAATAAAACACCAATGAGTCATTCGTTTAATCACATTTCAGCGACTGAATCAGACAGTGGCAAAAAAGAGCGCCTTTAGAAAATTGTTAACTAACCAAAGGTCAACTCAGTACACAAAACATCATGATGAGCGACTTGGGAAATATTATGTAAAATCTTCACCAGTGGTCGTCAGTAATCGCACACAATGCAGAGCGATGACCAGTTGATATTTTTTGACCTCGTCGGAGGCTCCGTTCAGCGCCACAAACAAACAATCGCTTTCCATTTCACATCCGATGCCACAACGCGGTGAGAAATTTGCAGGTGCCGCGGAGTTTCCCAGCCATATATCATCAGGCGCGATTCACCTCCAAAGCCAAACATCGTGGATGAGTTGGAGAAGCTTTACGCGGTAATTGTAATGATGATGATAATGATGATGTTTTCTATTGGCGAAGGGAATGTCCGTCGAATGCAAACCAAAAAAAAAAAAAATTGCGGTATATCACGGCGTGCCGCCGATTGCATGTTTTTCGAAGCGTACCAATCCAAGGTGAAGAAACCGACTTCGCCGCCGCCATCAATAGCGCGCGCTGGACGATGAAAAATGAAGCCAGTCAAAACAAAACATTACATTATTAGGAGGAATTATGCACACGGGTGCAGAAAATAGCTGCCGTGGAATGATGATGATCGCTGTGCGCGATCATTTGGATTGTTTGATTGGCTATTCGGTGGAATCAAGTCCAAGATCAGAAAGCGCCAGTAGTGGCCAGGAACTCTATCATCAATTCTGGGTAAAATCGATCTTTATACGTAAGCAAGGCTGGCAATCGATTTTCAGTGTTATTGGAGAATGTAACTTGGAGCGTATAACATTAAGGAGGTTGGCCAAATCGAAGAAATTAGTGGCGGTTGATTGCTACAGTGGAATAGTTTTTTGCTCCGCACAACAAATTGGTGCTATTTCGTGCACAGAATACAAAGATATACTTGAGGTTGACTGCGGTTTTACTTGAAATGGCGAATTGCAAATGCAACTGAATACTGACTGTGCTACGAAATATTTGATCAACTGTACCAGGGGTTCTCAAAGTGGTCGATAGTGGTCGACCCCTTGGGGTATATATTTTTTCAAAAATTAATTGTCTACTCCAGTATTTGTGAGTAATTTGTATTAACTTATTTACCATTGAATTAATATTTATGTAATTTCACATCTTTTTGTTTTGTTGAATTTTGATGCGAAAATGATGTCAAATTTACTCGGTTTTTGTCTAGTCCAGACTTTCCGCACTTTGTCCTTTTTTTCCAGATTTCTTCAAAATCTGGACACTTTTTCATTATGTTCAATATTATACCAAAACCATACCATCTTTTGCATGTTGAATTAATGTGAACTATTGTAACAATTTAGTGCAGTGTCAAGCATTTTACCCAGCGGTTGACAAACAAATGGCAAGTTTCAAAACAAATACAGGCAAACCTTTTTTTGCGCGATTTTTTTTTGAGTAGTTTTCTTGGGGAAACTTTTTTATGTGGTCTACCGCACAAAAAATATTCTTTTTCAAATTTAGTTCCGGACACGATTTTTCAAAGCTACTGGTGAAGTTTTGTACGATATTTATGCGATTATTTTTGTGCTGTCCCTATTCCTAGTGATCCCCGATAATCGTTCGATTAATCGATTAATCGAATACTTCCTACAGAAATCGATTATTAATCGAACGAATACTGCACCACCAATAATGGAAGCGAACGAACAATTTACGTCGATTATTCGATCCAAACCCAGAGCAAAAAAAAAAACGTACGGCCGCTGCAGTTTTATCCTGAAAATCAATCATTATCTTTGACGCTCCTAAAAGAAGCTCAATGCCGTCGATTCGAAATGAGCTTCGTTTACGAGTTTAGGGGAGCGTAAAAGATAATAATTGATTTTCAGGCGGAATGAACACTTTTTTGATTCAAGATGGCTTTCTAACAAATGAGAAATATTAGTCTAACTAATTATTTCTCTCAGTGTGACGATTAATCGATTAATCTATTATTTGGAGCGATTAATCGTATCGAATAACAAACTGCTGAGAAGTATTCGATTAGTGGATGAACGATTAATTTCAAAAATCGGGGATCATTACCTATTCCCCACACAAAAAAGGTTTGTCTGTATTTGTGTTTCACAAACCCATGTCCGGAATAGAAAAGCACATTCAGAAGAAGATTTTAAATCTGGACGGCGGATCAAAGTAAAGGCTTCTAGAATAGCAAAAATCAATAATCAATCGTCGATCAGGAGGGTCTCCGTAGCCATAACTGATGCTCGTCCGCCTGTAATGCGAACGACCGTGGATTCAATCCCAGGGCTCTCCTTCGAATAATCTTCCAAATAGTCACTTGTTTAAAGTGTATATAATGGAAAACAATCATCATTGACGATCGTTACGATTTCGGTGGTCATTGAGTATCTTCGCTACGCTGAAACCCCATTTGCATCTGCTCCCGTGTGCATTGGCCCTGTAACGATGCAACAATCACCTATTTTTTATGCTATGATTGCCGATTGTTTTGTGTTGCAAATTATGCAGTCGCAATGATAAATATATCCCGGCAAACTTCGTCCCGCCCAAAATTTGTTTTTTGTTATCAATACCTTCAAACTTTCACGTTTTCTTACTAAGCGCAAGTTCATGAGTCCAATCGCAGAACTGTTCATTGATTTATCTTCTAATCGACCCCGTTGAATTTACCTTTTACTAAAAAATTCCTAGTACTTCTACCAAAACTCATCATTATAACTGCTGCTCAGATTATTTTCAGACACAATTCTCGTTCAAGATTTTTCAACCACTTGCAAATAACATGTTTCTCCGTTACACGGAATAAATGTTTGATACAGAAAATACGATAGAATAAAGACAGACCTCTCCCCTCTTCTCCCCTTAGAGAGGAGGGAGGAGTGTCTATTCACCATAGAAACGTTTCGTGCCCTCTAAAATCTTCACATGAAAAATTTCCATTTGCTTGATTAGTTTTCGAGTTATGCAGAAATTTGTTTTTCATTTGTATGACAGCCCACCCTAAGGGAGGGGCGAGGAGTGTCGAACAACCATAGAAACATTTATTGCATCCTCAAACCTCCACATGCCAAATTTGGTTTCGTTTGCTTAATTAGTTTCTGAATTATGAGGAAATGTATGCTTCATTTGTATGGCAGCCCCTCTCCCTCCTCAGAGAGACAGGAGGAGTGTCTATTCGCTATAGAAACGTTTTGTGTCCCCTAAAACCTTCGCATGCCTAATTTGGTTTCATTTGGTTGATAAATTCTCGAGTAATGCAGAAATTTATGTTTCATTTGTATGGCAGCCCCCCTTAAGAGGGGGGGGGGGAGGAGTATCCAACCACCATAGAATCATTAATTGTACCCTGAAACCTCCATAGTCTAATTTGGTTTCATTTATTTGATTAATTCTCGAGAAATACAGAAATTTGTGTTTCATTTGTATGGCAGCCCCCCCCTAAGAGAGGGGGGAGGAGTATCTAACCACCATAGAATCATTTATTGTACCCTAAAATCTCCTCATGCCAAATTTCGTTTCATTTGTTGATTAATTCTCGAGTAATGCCGAAGTTTGTGTTTCATTTGTATGACAGCCCTCCTTAAGAGAGGGGGGAGGAGTATTCAATCACCTTAATAACATTTGTTGCACCCTAAAACGTTCACATGCCAAATTTGGTTTCGTTTGCTTGATTATTTCTCAATAATGCAGCCCCTTAGAGAGGGGGGTGGAGTGTCTAACCACCATGGAAACATTTATTGCACCCTCAAACCTCCACATACCAAATTTCGTTTGATTTGCTTGATTAATTCTCGAGTAATGCAGAAATTTTTGTTTCCTTTGTATGGCAGGGCCCCCCCCCCCCCCCTAAGAGAGGGGGAGGAGTATCTAACCACCATAGAATCATTAATCGCACCCTAAAACCTCCACATGCCGAATTTATTTTCATTTGATTAATTAATTCTCGAGTAACGTAAAAAAATTTTTTTTCATTTGTGCGAGAATGGTTCGTTCAATAGTTTTTCATGCAAAATGTATATTCTACTCTCAGTATAATTTTTCTTAAATAACTTTCGCAAAAATCGGATTTCGCAAAAAAAATCATATTTCATATATATTTTTTAAATTTAAATCTCAATTTTCGTCCGAACGATACCACTATAGGTCCAACTTCGGAAGTATTCTGGTGAAAATATATTCGAAAGAACATACGAGAGATGCAATGATTTCGTAGTCGTACGTTAACAATGCGGCCGTTTCATGGACAAAAAATTTCAAAAAATGAACTTCTAAAAATATTTAATTCAGTAAATTAAAATTCCATAAGAATGAAATTAGAAAAATGAATACGGTATTGGATTTTTTCAGAAGTGAGTTCATGCGAACGCTAAAAGATCTGAATGCAGTTGCGTTTGATCAACAAAATCACGAGAGCTTGGAAAATGTGTAGGTTGGGACAACCGCTGAACAACTCATCAGGGAGTACGTAAACTGTGGAAAAATATTTGTTGATCGGCTCAGCGAATTTGAAGCTAATGTAATGCATCAACTTCAACGACTCGGCTATGATAAATCTGACCATGCTGGATCCGTCCAATACCATCAGAAGAAAATATCAAACCATTCTATCGCTTACTGAAAATTCCTGATCTGGCTCCCAGAGAAACGATTCAGCCGGTTGATGAGGAATTCAGAGAGATGCGCAAAGTCGATTTTTCAGACTATTCTCCGGATGAAAGAACCAGCGTAGTAATGTTTTGGGGTAAAGTTCTAGCCACAACTACCCGTGGTGGTAAAATGGCATTCCCGCAATTAGGAAAAATTATCCCAAAAATTTACTGAACTCCGAAGAAAGTGGTTTGGTGCACATACATGCCATCAAATTTAAGTATAATGCGTCGACATATGATAAGAAGAAATAACCATGTTTTACACATCAGACCTAAAAATGTTGATTGATTGATTGTGTTGAATTATAGTAATTTTAAACTTTTACAGTACTAGTCCTGAGAAAGGCCTTTGTGGACAAATTCATCTTCTTCACTTGCCTTGAGAAAGTTAATTCATTGTCATTGCTCAAACGACGTTCTCGTGAAAATGTTCAATAAAATTCGCAAATGAAAAATGTCGACAACAATCCAGACAAATCCAGACTTTTGATTTTCCAACATTCAGATTTCTGTTCAATACTACTGGCAACCCTGGCTTAACCCTTTATAAGGCCTTGGAAACTAGGCAAGGAATCGACTCAAACTTTAGAGAACATAATCCTTACATGAGGAAGAACACATTATCTTTGATTAAAAAAAAAAAAAAAAATTGGAACAGTTGAAAAAAATTGTGGCCATATAGTTGCCACTGAAATTTATTGGAGAAACTGCATGAACTTATACAGCATATTGTTGCATGTTCAACGAAAGTAAACAGATTTTTTTGCCGGCGCTCTGAAATCGCGGGTTTCTACATAAAAATGACTCCCAAATTAATATCGTTCATTTTTAGTAGCCCTTAAAGATTGGAGAATTGCTAGAAACTTTTAGAAGTTTTTGGTTAAGAAAAATATTGAAATAATATTCCAAGTGCGGCAAAAAAACTATTTTCTGTGAGTGACAATATTGTTGTTATGGCCTTAAAATAGGTAAAAGTCTTTAAATTGGTAAGAATTTCGTATGAATAAGACAAAAACTAGAAATAGGGGTCTGAGGTATCATTTATTTCTGGGAAAGGTGTCTATTGTCCAAAATAGTTTGAGAACCCCTGAACTAGACCGATGAAGGAAGACTAATTCCCTTAAGCTGTCAATTCACGCTCGACTCGGGGGGTGATGATTATTTAATTGACTTCTGCCGCACAGCTCGGAATCGAATGATTCATGCGGCGATCAATCGGTCAATTAGACCGATCAAGTTAGGAGTTCCCAATTGACAAACGATGAACTCAATTCCCACCAAGACTGAGTGGAGCTTATTATGATTGGCTGTGAATAGAAACGATATCGCTTCTGAGAAGCGCACCAACGCACACATTCGCATGCGCTATCTAATCTTATCTCGAAACAACCAGTATTATTATTGGTTCATGAGACCTCTCTGCAACGAAATGGAAGTTATTTCCACCAGACCGAACGACAATCAATTTAACTGGTGTGTGGATTCAAAAGCGAGAAAAAGTTCCAAACACTGTGTGACCCAAAAATTATGACATTGACAAGCTGATGAGATTGACATTGAGCAAATTTGGGAACACAGAGGGAGAGATTGCAAATCCCACCCATCCACGCTTATGCACGAAACCATGAGAAACCCCACAAAAAAAAACAAATTGTGTTTCTATCGATACGCATTTAAGCGATTTGTCCGCAAGATTAATTCACATCAAACCATTTTGTGGTGGTGGACTTCGGGTGTGTGCTATTGCGTGCGTTCCGGACATAAAATAACACACACACACCCAAATAGATTCAAGCTTTTGTCTGCCTGCAAAATCTCGAATCGGCAGAAGGCGGGGGCCTGCTAACATACCGTATCACTTTCGGGCACGCTTTTGCCCGCACATTTTGTGCGATTTGAAATGTAAAGCAGATTTGTATTTTTGGAAAGACGAGAAATGGCAAAAGGATTAATTCGAACAGCTGGGTTCAGTAACGTAGCGGAACTAAAGGATGCGGACTGGGATTTGTGTTGTATTTACGGCTAGAGTATGATCACACCATCCCAGGGAAACCCGGCAAATGGAGTGGGTGTAAACGCGACTTCATGATTGAATAAACATTTGTTGTATGCCCATATGAGGCCCTATTTATGCTTATGCTGCGGGGAAGCGGCGGGGGTGTCATTGGAACACACTGCAAATATTATCCTTATATACGACCATAATTTAGGTAGAATATACCAGAAGTACAAGTATGAAACCGGAATTATTTGAATTATTTGAAGAAAACTGTGGGTGGGTTATACCTAATATATAACCGCAAGTCTGACGTATGGCATAATATCTTGTTCATTTCATTCATTTATTGTGGACTTCCAAAATATGTGAACGGAAGAATGGCTAAACGATCAATGTATTTAACATTTCCCCTCTGAAGTTCTTGCATCTCCCAAGTATACATCCTTCTCGAACCGCAAGTTTGCTCGATTTGATGACCTTCAAGCGCTCAATTTTGATTTTGATATGTAAGTTGAACGCGCATTGTTCAATCTATGTTAACGGAGCAGATTGTTATCAACATTTTGCCAAACAGAACGGAAAAAGCTCAGTGAGCTGGAGACATGAAGAGATATCATCCAATGCAGTCTTGAATAACCAAGCCAAAACGTGGCGTTCATATCGCTTTTGAAGTCCGCACATATTCCGAAATGCAAAAATGCCCGCACCTAGAGACGTCGGCTAAACGTTCGATTAATTCAAATAATCGAATCTCAGAAACTATAATCGATTAATTTTGTATCGAATAATTTGAAATCAAAATATGAATACATCGAATAATTGTGATTGTAATCGCGATTAATGGAAAAAGGAATCTTTGTCAAGGTTAATGCATTTTTTAGGCTAAGAATTAGGCTATATAATTTTTTTATCCAACATTTTTTATTCAACCATCTAATATCGACAACCCGATAGACCCGATAGTGATACGTGATTATTTCAAGAAATAAATATTCGTTCGATTAACCGAATATTGAAAGACAATTATTCGAATGAATTGAATATTGAAAAATGCCCCAACTGTTAATCGATAATCGAATAAATGAAAAATTTAGACATCACTACCCGCACCTTGCAGATATTTGCAATGCCGATTTCCCCAGGCTCGTTGGTTTTGATGTCAGTGTTAGGGAAACACACAGATTTTAGCGATCGTACATTAACCGCTGCTTAATCATAACTGAGTGGATTTTAGAGATGTGCCATCCGCTGTTCATCCGTCTCGCTTCATCATAGTGAGCGGATTCGGATAGACTCGCAAAAACAAAACAGAAAGTGGGTTATATCTGTGGTACAACCGCAAGGTTGACGTAGGACTATCGTTGATTTAGTGATCATTTGTTTGATGTTCAATCTGAATCCATTCCGAATGAATGAATGAATGAATATTTGGGGGACTTCCAAAACGAGAGCGTTACGTTGGAGGCACTAGGTTTTATGCATCCAATATTGGATACGAAAATATTCCAATGATGGGGAAGAATAATCTTCAGACGATTTCCTGTTAATTGCACTTGATTGAAAAATCACAAAACGAAATGCCATTGATCGCAGTATTATATGAATAGAAAACATTAAAATATGCTCTTTCGCTTGAATGTAATTTTCAATTCCAAGGGGAACTGGCAGATTATTTTTCAGCAACGATAACATCTTTCCGGATTCTTCTCGATGCTGGATAAGAACCAATCGAAAGAAGTTGCGCGCGAGTATGCGTGTGTGTGGCGGCTGCTCCGATGCCTCAAGCGGAACCAATTTTCGATGCTGATACTTTCTTGGTCGCCTTTTCAGTGGCATCACTCTCCTACTGATGGATTCCCTTCTGGCCTAAATAGTGCACAAACAGGCTCTTGGTGACACCGTTCATCAGCGCTTTCACGATGAACGAAGTTAGCTTCACCACAACAGCGACAGCATGCTCCAATCGGTATTCAATTATGACTGAGTGGATTTCCGAGCGGCGCTCGCTTGTATACCGATTGGGGATTTCAATAGCCTGTTTTGAAAGCAATTATTAGACTATTGAAACAAGTTTTTGGATCAAAAAGTAACAAGTATATAACGCGCAGACATTTTATCTTTCGTATGAAGTGTTTATCATACCATTTCGTTCAGTTGTTTAGGAGCTATTAACGCTCAAAATCTCGGTCTCCGACGTATCGCTTTCGTTTTCGAAATTTATACCCCGGTATATATACCGAAACACGTAGTCCTATGTCAAAACGAGGCTCTTCAGCTCACATCGGAGCTGCAGAACTAAGGAGCTAAAGAGCTTCTGACCTGCTGACCAGCAGAGCTGTTGAGCTGAAGAGCTGAGGAGCTAAAGAACTGAAGAGCTGAAAAGCTACGCAGCTGTGGAGCGGCAGAGCTGCAGAGAGTGTGAGTTGTGAGATGCGAAATCTGTATCTGTCTCCCGCTCTTCGTGATATGATGTCAGTTTATTTTAGTTTGTCCCTGTAGCAGAGATGCCATATAGGAAAAAAGTTTTTAATTTGAAGATGTTAAATCAATCGCTCGTTCTACAATTATATTTTCCATACAACGCATTACAAAAAAAAAACATTAAATCAATAACTGTTTGCAAATGGAATTAATAAATTGTATTTCATTTAAAAAAAACTGTTATACACATACATTTATTTCTGAATCAAAACAATTCAAAAATCACCCGGCATCAATGCTGATGATTGATAATGGTAATGCACTTCCATGCGGACCAAACAGACTTTTAGAATAAAACAAATACTACTATCTTCGCATTTGCTAGTCTGATAAAGATAGAGGATGGCTGTCTCTTTGTGATTTGTCATTACGAATAATTATTTCGCGTGGTGCCTATTAGTGGAAACATTTTTATATACGTGTGGATGCAAAAAAAAAAAGTTTCCCTCTGTAGTTTTATTTAAAAACGTTATTTCGGGCTATATTTCTGAGAGAAAATAGAAAAATAAGGAAAGGATAGAAAGAAAGTATGGAAAGAAAGAAATATGAGAAAGACAATATGAAGAAATTCACAAATCTTGGATAATAATATTTCTAATTTCTAAAAAAAATCTCCAAAATTGGTTTTTAGCATTCAGTATTTGTTCTATATTATTAGAATTCGTATCAGTCTTAGTTTGTATATAATTACAAATACAATTCGTTTATTTTTTTTTTTTTTCGTTTGTGTCTATCAAGAAAACATACACTTTACAATGTCCCATGGTTGGTACGTTTTAGATCAGTGAACAACCGCCAAATTCAACTGCACTGAACTGTCGTTCTACGCATAGTTGTCCCATGTTACTTTGTAAAAATTTTCAATTTCCTTCATAAAACGATGTTTTTGTGTTTAATCTTTCGGAAAAGACAAAAAAAAGTTATTGTTTGCTCCCAACTTTTGAAAAACCAACTTCAAGCTGAATTGTTCTATGTTGATATTCTATGCATAACTGTCCCACCATGTATTTTTTGTAGATCCATAGTAAATTAATCGGTTCAAGTTCAAAAATTTTATGTCACGCTTTCAGAAGAGCTAATGAATTCATTTCTGGTTTGGAAGAACGAACTAATTCTCAAACTAACGAAAGTTTAACAGAACACGTGTATTAGGGTGCTAATGAATGTATGGGAAAAAATCGATCTAAAAATTTCACAAAGTTACCCTATACAAATGTTCACCACCTCGAAAAAACACTCAATGCCAAATTTCTGCTCAATGGCACTTAAGGGAAAGTGGCGCAAAGTGGTTTTTTTGAAAATCGAAAAATCACCCAAGGGGGGAGTAAATCGGGGAATGAAACGTGAAACGTCGAGATCTAGTGTCATCTCGTAAAAAAATGTTTCGTCAAAAATCGGCATTATGGTTTGACTATGGCATCAAACAATTTTTTTAAAACCTCGATTTTCGATGAATTTCGTTTTAAAAAAAAAAATCAAATTTTAACGTTTGTGACACCAGTAAATGAAGTCCGAATGAGATAATATTTTGCATAGGGTATATTATCGTGCAAATCAACATTTCGTAGCAAGTTTCGAATGAAAAATCGAGATAACTATTTCTATTGGCACCCAAAACCATACTTTTCGTTTCGTATTCCGGAAAAAAAATCCCAGAGTGCCGATTTTTGACAACAAAATTTTTTTCGAGATGACACTAGATCTCGACGTTTCACGTCATTTTAAGACATTTGACATCAAATTTTTTTTCGAGAACCCCGATTCACTTTACTCCCCTCTTCTTTTTCGATTTTCAAAAAACTCAAACTTTGACCGCTTTGCACCACTCTCCCTTAAGTCCGATTGAGCTGATATTTTGCAGAGGGTGTTTTTTCGAGGTGGTAAACATTTTTTATGGGGTAACTTTTTGAAATTCGAGATGAACATTTTCATTGGCACCCTAACATGTATACCTTGTTAGCCAAAGCCTAATAACAATGAGATTTATATTCTGCAAAGGTGCTGTAGATTACTCCCTTCTTCATAAAATGATGTTTTTATGAATAATCTTACGGAAAAAAGACACAAAAAAACTTATTGTTTTTTCCCAGTATTTCGAAAAACAACATCAAGTTTAATTGTCCCATGTTGTTTTTCTAGGCTGAACTGTCCCACTATGAATTTTTAAACCCGTAATCAAGCTTGCTTGATTCAAATCAGGGGAACTTTTCCCATTTCACTGTATTGCTAAACTGTAATGCTTCTGGTAGACGAATATGCCAGAAAAACTTTGAATGCATCTTTCACAGTTGCTGATTTTGGAACATGGGACAACTATGCGTAGAACGGCAGTGAAGAGCTGTGCCAGATGATCAGTTCACTTGGATGAGCTGAACGGCTCTGAGCCGCTCACCATAATGAACTGATTTGCCCATCTCTCCCCTGGATTTCAGTGCGGCTACCGGCTTATATACAGATTCGTATGATTTCAATCGCCCGTTTCGAAAGCAATTTTAAAGCTATTGAAAGAAGTTTTCGAATCAATAAGTAACAAGTATATAACGCGTACACAATTTATCTTTCGAATGGAGTGTTTATCATACCATTTCGTCCAGATATTTAGGAGGTATCAACGCTCCAAGTCAATGCGGGGTTTTTAGTCATTTTACGCATATATATAAAACGTCAACTGTTACCGTTTATTCTGGAAAATCCTTCCAGTTTAAGCGAGGCGGAAAACACAACAAAAATGAACCCGAAGTTAGTCCTCAGTAGTACAAGCTGGCGGAAAAGATGGAGAAAATAATAAACAACAAATGGGATGACAAGATGAAAATCCACAGCCATATGATGCCATCCGTTGCTCATGATGGCTGGAGTCAACCCGTTCCCGTCGTGTTCTGTCTGAGTGCCACTCCTGTGTAAGTGTCTAGAGGCGATTAGTGGGAAGCATCTCCGCCGTCGTTGTGAAAGCGTCCCATTTGCGTGAATGGAGGAACGCCAGAGTTATCGAGTTAAGATTTTCCGAGACTCTTGTACGTTACGAGAACAAATCAAACACGCAGCGGCGAATCGCGTCGACAATCTGTAATTATCCGTACCGCGGGAGGTAAACTTGCGACAGCACTCTGACGATGATAATGGTATATATGTTTCTCACTTCAAAGCCTCCCGAAGCCGGGTTGACGTTATGTAAGCCCCACTAAAGAATGAGTCAAGAGACTAACGAGAAAAGAGGCACAACACACAACACAAAGTGGAAAACACAAAATAACCGGTTACATCAGTGTGTATGGAAACTTGCGCTGCTGCCTACTTGGATTGCATGACCCGTTCTCGAGGTTCTCGACTCTTCTACCATACTTATGCTGCAGAACTCCTTCACTACGAGAGAGTTGTGTGACAGTTTCTATGGCCTGCTTTTCTTCTTTTTCCGCCCAGTTGAAAACTGGTGAAATATGCAACGATTCTTAACACAGAGACTCTAATGATGAGGGCATGACGCCAAAAAAAAAATAACAACGACGAGAACGATGATACTTGTAACAACGAATACTGACCCGAATTCGAGACACGGCCGCCGTTGCTGCTGCTGATATCGAAATATGTATGTTATGAAAGCCGGCGATTTCATTCTGGTTTCCACTGTGCCTTGCTAGATGTTTGACCCGATTCATTGGCAGACAGAAAGGAGACTAAATTGTTTGCTCCTCGTCTTGAAATGATGTATTTAATGGCACCATTGTCTCACACAGTTAAACCGTTTGTCTTAAATTACGATTTAATAATTCGAGGAATCCCTTTCGAAAAGTGTCCCCTGCTCGTCAACCCGGTTCTCACCTTTCGGCTTTATTCAAAACAAAAAGACTTGTTTCGCCATTCCGTTAATGCGATCGCCGGTTGCAAGCCTTCCTCTCTCCCTGCTCCATAAAACATATGGTCACCTGCCTGGCGGCACATGCCGCGCCCGCAGCGCGAATGGTGAAACTTTCGCTTTTACGTCACTCTCTTGGTCGAAAACGAAAATACACTGACCAACATTTCGCACGCCGGACAAAAGTAAAAGTTGAAACTATCTCGCTAGGGGTCGCCTTTTTTTCCGCTTTTGTGAAACCGTTTACATTTCGCCTGCTTTGATCTGATGATCACGGTGACGGTGCTGCCCCCGGGGTGGCGTCAGGTGAAAGGTTGGATACGTCACAGTTTAGTTTTAGCGGAGCGAGCGATCGCGATCTCTAAACAAATCGATTGAATTTGGAATGATCGCCTCTGATGCGGTTGAAACTAACGACCACAACGGGGGGAAAGTCATCCGGGTAGATCAATCTCAGGATAAGGTTGATCGCATCGTGAAACGGAAGCAGCGCCATAAATTGACAATCGTGTGCGAATTAGTCAAGACACGAGGTGGCGAATGGTAACCATAAAATGAGGATCAGAAAAATGCACACTCTGTCAACGATCGGTCCTCATTTGACTCACGAAACGACCGTCTGATGTGGAAGTCGAGGGATCGAAAAGGAAATAAAAGCGAAAGAAATGTGTGCTATGCGTGGCATGTTTTATAAGAGTCAACGCCACTTGCAGCGAAACATATTCGAGCATTCGACGTTGAATGGCGTGGCAGGGCGACGCTGTGGCAGTTTAGTAGTTGGAAAGTGCAAGTGCAATAACACACAGCCATCGTGGTCTTTGTCTTGGAAACGAACCGGAACTTGGCAAACCACCGCTGCACACGAGAAACGATGCGAACGATGCCACCGAAGCAAATATGTATGTGGATAAGGATTGAAGAATGTCAATGTTTACGGAACGGGAAAATTCAACCAGTATCCGGTTGCCACACACCCCGCCCAAGAATGAAAGATCAGAGGACGGACAAAATGTGCTGTTGATTTTTTAAACTGATATGGTATGCGTGACCGATAAACGTTCAGTATGGAATGTTGCCTATCTACAGACTACTCAGTGAAACGGTACAGGCAGCCAAGCTGACTCCGGACGCACGACAAAAACAAAAACAAGCCGAGAAGTCCATATCGCACTTTCGGAAGACAGTGTGTCACAATTAAAAAGCTGACGCTGACAATCGCCACAAATATGAAGTGGGTGTTTTTAATGGGTTTTGGAATGTGCCACGGTCGCTCGGTTACTGCTACTGCAGCGTAAACTTTGTGGCAATAAGATTAAGTAATAAACTCACAGTTTGTTAAACGGATATAGAGATTATTCCTTCCAAACCTTCGAAGCAAGTTGTTTCATCGACAATTGTTTATGGCTATGACTGTTTTTATAGTGAAGTCACACAACAAGTAATCACAGTTATAATAAGTTTTAACAGGGTGATTATTTCCGAACAATGGTTCTTTTTTCTTACCACTCGACAGTTGATGATGCTCACAACCATACGATGATAGCAATTGAATCGTTTGTTTGAGAAACCCCATAAACATCACTTTTATCAAAATTGATTTTTTGTTAGTTTTTGAATCCTTGAGGGTACCTACATTGACTATCCGGGGAGGCGATCTGGCGTAGTGGTAACATCCATACCTCTCACGGTAAAGGTCACGAGTTCAATTCTCACTCCCGACATTCTTCCAAAAATGGAAGTAAAAAGTGACGAACCAGCCAAATGAGTTGAAAGTCACTATAATACAGATAAAAAAAATACATTGACTATCAAAGTTTCAGAAAAAGTTAGTTCCACGAATCTCCTTCAATTCGGGGTTCAAATACTCGTCTGTTTTAAAAACCCCATAAGTCCACGTTTCCAATCATCACCACGGGCGGCACTGCGATAGATATACAATTTCATTCATTGTTTACCGGCATGTGCAACTCAACTTAAGGTGAAGGTGGAAGCTAGCCATTGTAATAGTATAGGTAAACCCATGAATAAAAATGGGGTAATAGTGTTTGTGAGAGAAGAGCAAAGCACACGTAAATAGATCAATTCACTTATCAGACTGTGTGGCGCTTCATTGACACGAGTCTTTGAATACATTTGAAAAAAAATAACAATTCAGTACTGAAGTAAAATGTATGAACGATATGTTCCGATGAACAATTGCAAATATAAATATATATACAGAAGGTGCATTTGCATATGACGTAAAATTCTGATTATGCGCGAGCGTAACATGAGCAAATTTATAACACATGCGAATTGGGGCTTTTTTGATATTAACAAGTTCTTCCGTATAGTAACTCGATGTTGATAATTCCTTAATATTTTCCTTCGTTGATAGTATTGTTTTCACATATTAACGTTGGGGAGTCTTAACCCTTCTCTTCGTTGGCCGAGGCATTTTGATTGAATGTAATACTTTTCCGTTTACTGTTTTTGAAAGCATAGGCAGCCTTGGCAGTGTTCCGAGCTCTGCAATACAATTTTCTTACCCAATGTTAAAGTTGTTAAAACTTACCCAATAAACGTAAAAATAATGATTGCATTGATATCAACACAATTTCATTCTATTGATTTTCATGACATGAAACGCTATGACTCAGGAATAACATTTTATTGAGTGGTTTTGATAGCTGTTTCGATTATGTTGTCTGGCATCAGTGTCGAAAAAATAACGATGCTTTCACCTATACAAACAAAACCATGGCCGAAGATTGAAAAATGAAAATATAACTTTCAGAGCACTTGCTCGAGTTTTCCGACGTTTTTCACTATACAGTGCGACAGCAGATGAAAAGTTAATATTTTGTGAGCAACCGATTAGAGTTTGGTTGACAGTACTTGATGGGATGGTGCGAAAACGATAATTTTCTTCACACTGTTTCGCAAAATTATTGATTTTCGGGCGAGGGGTGAGGGAGGGAGATGAAAGAAATGAGCTCCATTGTGGCAGCCATTTGTGGCTAGCTTCCACCTTCACCTTAATCGGAAGGTTTTCTGATTCGGATTGCGACCCGGCAATCCGGACAGCAGAACATACAAAGCGGAAGTCATGAAAAGGGCAAGAATCAATGGATCGGCACACAAAAATAGGAAGGGAAAGGTTCGAATCTAGCAATTGTCTAACATCTTTTTCGGGTTGGTAATTTGTTTTGATAGTCCCGGAGCAATAAGCATATCGTTGTGCTTGCCCTGTCACACAATGCACGAGTGGATGCTGCAGAAGAGCATAGTAAGCCCTTGATTAAAAACTGTTGAAGTGCACGAAGAATACTAAGCTGAGTGGCAGGCAAAGCCCCGGCACTATACACTTCTCAAATATTACGTAACACAAAAAGTATTTTAAAATGTTTTATGTATTAAGAGTCAAACAAATAATACTTATCCGAAACAGTCCCATTCTTACTTGGTATGAGCATTATGAACATTGAAAGTACATAAAATTGAATTGAATCACTTTAAAATCGCTAAATATTTTTTCGCTTGTTTGAGAAACCCCCTAAGTCCACCCATTTTGCAGCGTTAAATGTTGAGCTTTACCCGTTTTATTGATTAAGTAGTGTCTCAAATAATATGTTTTGGGTCTAATAATCGAACCTCTTGCAAGTGCTGTTATGGGATTTCTCAAACAAACGATTCAATTACTCATTGTTCTTCGAAAACGCATACCGCAGGCGTTGTTTGAGACTGTGAAGAATGTTACCCAGGCAAACGAGCTTGAGTAGACTGTACACTTCGTAGTTGCTCTCCGTGATTGACCTGAAACAACGAAATTGCACTAGGCACACATTGAACGACGCTTGGGAGTAGCAAATCACTCTGGTTGGTGCAAGTGTCTGTGAGTCGAACTTTAAGTAGGCCACGTCCTTACAGTAACCAGGGGAAGGGAAGGAATGTTAGTATGATATACGCGGCCATAAGGGGCGCCTCTATAGCTTGGTTCCCTTGCGATTATCATCGGAGGGGTAGTTGTTCGGGGGGATAGGTAAGAATCAGGATTCACTGAGGTAATCTGATTATGTAAACGCGAATTATCGACCACTCGAGGAAATTGGGCTCCGCAAGAAACTCAGAAAAGTCGTTTTGGGCGAGGAACGTGTTAAACACACGTACTTTTATACTTACTTACTTTTACGTACTTTTGAGTCATGCATCGAATAATTTCACTACCCTACTTAGTGTCTTAGCGCCCTGTCATATGCAAGCGCACCACGAGAGAGACTCGATGTTGTACGTGAAAGGGTTGAGAGTTTGTAATCTGGAAACCAAATACGTTGTTAAGTTGACCAAAATGGATCTCTGAATCTGGCTCCACCGGGTTTCTATTTGTGGGTATTTTTGAACAATGCAGTAGGAAATGGGAAATAGGGAATGTGAAATACGAAAATTGGAAAATATGAACATAGCAAAATAAAAAAGTTAAATAAGAAGATATGCAATATACCAAATTTGGAAATAGGATAATATAAAATAGGAAGATAGAGCATAGGAAAATGGGAAAATAGAAATATAGGAAAATAGGAAAATAGAAACATAGAAAAATAGGAAAAATGGAAAAAAAGAAAAAATAAATATGGAAAATGAAACAGGAAATAGGAGAGTATAGTTCCTATTAGAATATAGGAAATAAGAATAGAAATTGGTGCATTGCGTTTCTACTAAACACCGCCATCACCATGTGTCGTTTCGGAAATTTTTCGCACACTTATACAATAAAATGATGTTTTAGAAAACCCATTCGAAAACCCATAAAACAGTGTCGTTTTACGCATTTTGGCCCAACCGCTGTCATTTACTCAGCCTGTTTATTTCCCCCCAAATCGAATGTCTACGGTAAAATGCAGGTCAAGCGCTGAAACTTGATTCCTGACATAACAGACTATTCTAGTTGCGCTAGAGTGTGCTCCCCTCTTCCATGCACACTTTCGACATCGTTAACACGATGCCGGTGTTGACAATTTGTGTTCGGCGAGAACCAGGACCTCATTTGTAACTGTTTTTGTTTCCATACATGTCGCCACTGTTGAATAGACATTGTTGCTCCTCAATCCCTCTGGCGATCAAAGCGCAACTCATTCACAACGGGGGAACGGAAATGAAAAATAATATTTAGGTTATTGGACTACGCTCAACACACGACTTTTACTGCATCACAAGGATAAAACAGTCATCGTCGTAGTGACCTAGTTGTTTCTGTTCATTACCGTTTGTCACTTTGTTCCTATTGTTTCGACGCTCAGTTGAGTACATTGAATATTTCCCCGCTCTTTTGTGTAGCAAAATGAGGAACGGTATCGTGTCCTTTGATTGATTGACTAACTGATTGATAACGGACGTTCCGATGCGCTGAATGCATCCTACGGAATATTTTGATAGCACTGAGTTCAAGAGGCCCCTCATTTTCTCGTGCACGATTTATCCTAACTATTCCGGGCCATGAAAAACCATTACCACAGGGTGCTCTCGCTCCCCCATCAATGCAATCACTCTGAAAGAACTCGATTCTTCTCTGATCCATCCTGCCACCACCCCACTTGTCATCGACCGCAACCGCGCGACTACCAAATACGGAACGGAACGAAGCACGACACGGCAAATTTGCGTGCAATATGAATTATATCTCCCCCTCCCCCCGGGATTCTAAGCAGGGGAGGAGCGTTTTTATGACTGCATCCGTGTGAATTCCCGGCCGTCCGTCCGTCCGTCCATCAGCACGCCGCTTGTTGCGGTTTTTTTACGAAGTTCGCAATCCTTTGCTGAGCCTCTTCTTTGCGTGTGATTTGCTGGAAAAAAGGTTGGCTTGTTTATTCAATGCTGGATACCCTTTGACGGGAGATTGAAAGAGAGAAAATACGTCCACATGTTGATGTACGATTTTCACTTTGAATTAACAAATGGGCTGCTTGATTCATTACAGATCAGCAACTCAAACGTTGGTTTCACTTTAATTGGGATCGAGAGACTTCAGCCTTGGAACATTCATTAGTTTTTCTTTCCATTTACTAGAGATCCCACAAACTCTAATCCGTGCTCTAGACCTCGACGTTTACCATTTTGAGTGCGGTTGTCGGGCAATGGTAAGACCAGACCAGCTCCACACTCCACTACCCCTTCCTTCAATCAGTTTTGACGTAGGATTACGCCTTTCGGAAACATATTGGGGTACAAATTGAAAATCAAAAATCGAGCACATCGTGAAAATTGTCCAATTTCAAACGCTTATTGCTCAGTCATTTCATGATGCATTGATGAAATTTTAGTGTCAATCGATTTCGGCACTCCATAACAATTTTTTATATTGAAGAAAATAATATTTGTCATGAAACTAACTATCGAACAAATTGAAAAATTTCAACCTCTATCCTAACGGAAACACCCACTTCTGATTGGTCGAAATTGACGACACATGCGGCGGGTCCCTAACAGAGATATCAAAACCAAGCTGCCTGGGGAAATCGGCATTGCAAATACATGAAAGTAGAGGGAACTTTTGCTCCCACCGAAATGTATTCCCTAACAGAGACATTAAAACCAAATCATTATCAAAGAGTTTAACGATGTGATTCTTCAAACATATCCAAAATCAACAGATAACCTTACGGAATCCTACGTCAACTATGCGGTCGTGTCTCGAACTGAACCCTTCTGTGCCTTTTTTTCTGTTTTCAGAAAATTATTGAATCCATGTTTGTCGTTGGAATGTTTGAAATCAATTTGGTTATGCTTGTTCGTTCACTCTGGTCGTGATTGATTGTTACAATGCCAGAACCATAAACAATATTCACATTTTCAGCCATCTGAAATATGTTTTCGGTTTTATCAACACCAAACTGTAAAGTATAGTAAAGTATAGAGAAAATCTTTGGTGGTGTTCAACAAACAATAGAGCAATCTAATCTATCTATCTATCTATATATATAAAAATGGAGTGATGTCTGTCTGTCTGTCTGATTCTTATAGACTCGGAAACTACTGAACCGATCGACATGAAAATTGGTATGTAGGGGTTATTGGGGCCGGGGAAGGTTTTCGTGATATTTTGAGACCCCTCCCCCCTCTCTAAGGGGGGGCTGCCATACAAATGAAACACAAATTTCTGCATTACTCGAGAATTAATCAAGCAAATGAAACCAAATTTGGCATGTGGAGGTTTTAGGATGCAATAAATGTTTCTATGGTGTTAAGATACTCCTTCCCCCTCTCTTAGAGGGGGCTGCCGTACAAATGAAACACAAATTTTTGCATTACCCGAGAATTAATCAAGCAAATTAAACCAAATTAGGCATATGGAAACTTTAGGGTGCAATGAATGTTTCTATGGTGGTTAGATACCCCTCCCCCCTCTCTTAGGGATGGCTGCCATACAAATAAAACACAAATTTCTGCATTACTCGAGAATTAATCAAGTAAATGGGTGGGACGAAGTTTGCCGGGTTAGCTAGTTCCAAATAAAATCGTTTCAAAAATGCAGATTTTAATAACATATATTTTTGATACGAATGAAAGTTTGTGTTCCGTTTGGGTTGGAGGAAATATAAGTTTCCCACAGCAATTGGGAATTTGACTCAAGTGGAACTTTTCAATAGGGCGTATCGATTTTAGTAAGAGAAATCTTTGACAAATTATCTATAAAACTATGAGTCGTACCGAAATAGTGTCCTAGAAATAGTTTTAGAGTATTGATGTTTAAATGTTAAAAAAAATATACACTGAGGAAAAATAGTTCTTAACATTAATTTGCAATATCTAAAATATGATTTTTTTCATTTTTTAATAGTTTTTTTTTCATATAAAGTGGAAGTCATGAAAGAAAATTTAGGAAAAAAATTCAAGATGGTAAAACTATTTTTGACGAACTTTGCGGAACGTCAATTTTTTATGAATATTCGTAACATAGAATTTTTGTATTTTAACAATCAATTTTAGCCACAAAATATGAATCCTGATGTGACTTAAAACAAAAAAGTTCCTTATCCACCTTCTCCTAAATGCAGCCATTCTCGAGATATTATTAGGTGTACCGGTAAGTTTCTTCGGTTTCACAACAGATGGTGTAACTTGATTATTATTCCAGTGAATCAAATTTCTGAACATTCGTTGGAAAGCTACTGTCATTGCGCGTCTTTTTCAGTATATGTCAAAAAGTTGAAGCGTAAACAACATAGTTTTTTGCCACTTCGAATATGTCGAATTTCGTACCAACGAGTTTGTGTGTTTTTGCGGGGAGTGTTACTTCATTACTTCAATATGATGAGAAAAACTGCGCAAAGTCATCGCATTTTGGTGGAAGTTTATGGTGACCATGCTGAGCGAACGTGTCAGACGTGGTTTGTACGGTTTATAAGTGGTAATTTTGACTTGGAAGACGAAGAGCGTTCCGGACCGCCAAAAAAGTTTGAAGATGAATAATTGGAGGCTTCACTCGATCAAGATCCGTCACAAACGCAACAAGAACTTGCATATATACAGCAAACCATATCCGATGGTTTAAAAGCAATGGGAATGATCCGAAAGATAGGACATTGGGTGCCGTATGAATTGAAGCCACGAGACGTCGAACGTCGAACAGAATAAAGCATTGATTTTTGAAAAAAAAAACACAGTAGGGGAAGGGTGGTAAAGACGGACACCAGTAAAAGTGATTTTTTTTTTCGTGAATCTCACAAAAAAATATGAATCGATAGTCTAGGTTTCTTTTTATAATTAAAATTGCTTTTGAGGCAAATTTTTTGCAAAATCAATGTGTCCGACATCTTTGAAAAATAAGAAGCATCGAGAAAGACGGACATTTGAAGGGCAAGATGGACACTAACCGAAACTTCAAGCTTATATACTCGATAAGTTTTGGAGGTTTTCAACTAGGTTTCAAAAATGATCGAACAAAAAGGTCTAAAAGACTAAAATCAACTAAAAGGCCTTGTATATTTTTCTAATTTTTTCATGTCTAAAATAGTTTCCGGCATTCGAATGACAGATTCGGATTACGTTTTAAAGCCGGTCTGCTGATTCGTCTATGATATCTGGTTGCTCTTGCAAACGTACTTAGTGAGCATTTGTTAAAAAAAGAAGGAGGTGATAATCAAATGGAGTGTCGTCTTACCCGACTTTATTAGTATTCTTTTAGCATCAATATTTCTGGAGTAAAAATGAGAAAACATACCGCTGATTCGATTGAATAGAAGGAAAGAGATGCTAAAATACCTAAGTAACGAAAAATATCCTTATTTCCTTATTTTCTGCAGATGAAAATTTACATCGAACTGTTCTTTTCAGATCACTTTTATGTTCTTATTAAAGATTTTGACAAACGGCCAGCAGGGTGTACACAGTGAGTGTCAAATCAATTTATACACTTTATTGCAAGTTTGTACATAATTCAAATTTAAAATAAAAATGTCTTTAGCAATTATATATAAGTGTCCATGAGGGTGCCAATGAAAATGGTTATCTTGAATTTCAAAAAGTTACCCCATAAAAAATGCTCACATTACCCCATAAAAAATGTTCGAACAAATACCCTACGCAAAATATCAGCTCAATTGGACCTAAGGGAGAGTGGCTCAAAGCGGTCAAAGTTTGAGTTTTTTTGAAAATCGAAAGATCACCCAAGGGGGGAAAGAAATGGGAGTTTTCTAAAAAAAAAATTTGATACAAAATGTCTTAAAATTGCATGAAACGTCGAGATCTAGTGTCATATCGAAAAAAAAATTGTCAAAAAATGGCCTTCTGGGACGAATGAGCTAATATTTTGCATAGGGTATATTATCGTGCAAATCAACATTTCGTAGTAAGTTCCGAATGAAAAATCGAGATAACTATTTTTATTGGCACCCTAAACCATATTTTTCGTTTCGTATTCCGAAAAAGAACTAAGTTCCAGAGTGCCGATTTTTGACAATTTTTTTTTTCGAGATGGCACTAGATCTCTACGTTTCATGCCATTTTAAGACATTTTGCATCAAAAAATTTTTTTGGAAAACCGCAATTTTCTTTACTCCCTCGGGTGATTTTTCGATTTTCAAAAAACTTAAACTTTGACCACTTTGCGCCACTCTCCTTTAAGTCCAATTGAGCTGAAATTTGGCATAGGGTGTTTTTTCGAGGTGGTGAACATTTTGTATAGGGTAACTTTTTGAAATTTTAGGGTCGATTTTTCCCATACATTCATTGGCACCCTAGTGTCCATCTTTCCCGACCTTCCTCTATATTGAACTGCAAAAAACGTTGCGGAATAACATAAGTTTCAAAGATAAAGTCGAAGTCCTGTACGTTTTACCATCAGTTCTTTTGTCAACCGTTGCTTAGTATCGCCACACGACCGTAAATTCGTTTGTTCGTTCGAAATCTTTCATTAGAGGGATTAAATTAGTAAACCATATGAAAGTTAGCGTTTTTCTCGTTCCCAATCATGAATGTGTTATAGTTGATTACCCGTGCACGTGACTAGCAGCGGTTCAATGAAATGCTAAACGGACTTCGATAGAAGTGAAGATGTGTATCGTACAAAGAATCCATTCTGCACCGCCTCAGTGAACTACGACTTATCAGTAAAGTGCGATTCACATACAACATCTACGTCACGTTCACGTTCCGTTCCGTCACGTTGCGTTAATTATTCTTCCAAGCAGTTCTTATGCAAACATTCACATAGACCGGCAACGGGAACTTTGACTTGCCGTTGCTGGTGTATGTGAATGCTTCAATAAGAATAATTGACGCAACGTGACGTGACGTGGATGTTGTATATGAATCGCACTTAATCCGATTCATCCGATTCTGACCTGCAGCAATATATCGTTCTGTTGCACTCAACCTGTCGAAAAATTAGATTATTCAGATAAATGCGAACATACACACTCTGCGAGAAAAACCTTCTCATGTCCGTTCGAAAATACAGCTCGCTGGTGTAGAAATTCACCGTTGATGAGCGTGTTCCTGTTGGTGCGAGTGACCTCCACACCCGGTAGTACAAATCATCGAGATCAATCGAATTAGTTCCAACTGCTGGAAGTGGAAGCTGAGCGTTATACTCTCCCCTATTCACAATTCTGACGGGGAGAGTTTTTTTCTAGGGCGCAATTTGCAAATACGAGTGCTAATGTTCCCCCCTCTCTCTCGGTATTGTAAATTATTTCAGCGAAAGCAAACTATCATGAGTCCAACAAAGAGCACAGACTGGAGCTGGACGTGGGCGACTCGGTGGTCATACTGCAGGAAGCAGCCAACTGGTACTACGGATACAGTAAAAGGTGAGCGTTGCGCGTACAATGTCAACTTCTACCGAATAATCTCCACTTTTTTTCCCATTCTTTAGCCGTCCACAAGTGCGGGGGATCTTCCCCAAGTGCTACGTTCACATCGTCGAAAGCCGCACGACGGCCAGGGCCGGCTCGCTGGTGATCGTTCGCAGCGAAATCGTCGATGAAATCACCACCGTCCTGCGCGAGTGGCAGCACCTCTATCGGCGGTTTTACCTCCAGATCCATCCGGACTTCAAAGCGATTCGGCTGAAAATGCTGGAGCTGATCCGGCTGCGATCGCAGCTGCTGTCCGGGAATCTGCCGGTGGACGAAATGAAGGACATCAAGCTGAAGGCGACGTCGGAGATCGACACCGGCAACAAGATTTTGCGACTGGATATGGTGGTTCGGGACGAAAGTGGTAATATTTTGAACATCGATCGCACCTCGACCACGCAGTTGTACGAGCATCATCTGATCGCGGTCGATCGGATCAAGAGGGCGAGTGTAAGTGCACGAGCGATGGTGGATTGGTGGATTATGTCAGCTTGATAGGTGTTTTTGTTTTCTCTCTTCCACAGACTTCAAATAACAAGAACCGCATCGTGGAAACGATGAATCGCCACTCGCACAACCTGCTGCTCTCCGTGCACAATTTTGTGTGTAGGTTGTGCGAGGACACGGAGATACTGTTCACGCTGTACGATGGGGACGAGATGAAAGCCATCACGGAGAACTATGTGGTCAAGTGGAGTCGACAGGGGGTGGCCGCCGACTTGGACCAGTTCAACAACATCAAAGTGCTGTTCACGGACCTCAGTGGGAATGATCTGAGCAGGAACCGGATATTCCTTGTGGCGTACGTGGTACGGGTAGGGGCCATGGATGGGAAAGATACCGACACTCGGCGGAGTAGTATGGCCAATTCAGTGGGGAGTTCAAGCTCTGGGAAGAGCAAAAATCAGCTAACGAATCAAATGAGCGTTCCGGCCAGCCCCGGTGGGAGCTCAGCGGCGGGAGAATCGTCAACTGGGTTGTCTGGCCATGAGCAACAAATGAGGAGACCATTCGGGGTGGCTACTCTGGATCTGAAGCCGATTATAAAGCGCTCGGAGGATTTCAAGAGCGATACCCAACTAAAGATGCCATTCATTCCATGTGAGAAAGAGTCACTCGAAAGTACCCTGAGGAAGCTTATCACCAACAAAGATCTAGCCGATAAGAGTGATTCGGCCATTTGGATCAGTGTGGATATTTTGCACGGGGATATCAAACAGGTCAAGGAGGAGTATCCCCATCTGGTGCTGGGTAATGTGGCATTCGCGCGGAAAATGGGCTTCCCGGAGGTGATCTTCCCTGGGGATGTGCGGAACGATCTCTATCTGACGCTTGTGTCCGGAGAATTTTCCAAAGGGTCCAAGAGCAGCGACAAGAACATCGAAGTTACAGCGGTCGTTTGTAACCGGCATGGGGTGGCCATTCCAGGGGTTATTTGCTACGGAGGCGGTGGTTCTGTCCTGAACGAGTACAAATCGGTGATCTACTATCACGAGGATAAACCGAAGTGGAATGAAACATTCAAGATCGATGTGCCAATTGAGGAGTTTAAGCAGTGCCATTTGCGGTTCACCTTCAAGCACCGCAGCTCAAATGAAGCCAAGGATCGTTCGGAGAAACCCTTCGGGTTATCCTTCGTCAAGTTGATGAACGACGATGGGACGACGCTTCAGCACAAAAGACACCATCTGCTGGTGTATAAGATCGATCATAAGAAATTCGATCAGGACTCGCAGTACAATTATCTGCAGCTGCCGGCGCTGGGCGATGAGTTAGTCAATTCGAGCGGGGGGAAACCTTCGATCAATGGGTTCAGTTTGGCTTCGAAGGATAGCTTTACGATCGAGACGAATTTGTGCAGTACGAAGCTGACGCAGAACGTGGACATTCTGGGTCTGTTGAATTGGTCCTCGCGGAAGGAAAAGATGGAGGAATCGCTTTACGCGCTGATGAACGTGAAGGGGGAAGAGGTGGTCAAGTTTCTGCAGGACATTTTGGATGCGCTGTTCAACATTCTGGTACTGAACGAGGATCCGCCCAAGTATGACAATTTGGTGTTTAAGTGTTTGTTGCGTCTCATCGAAATTGTGTACGATCTAAAGTATCAGCACTTCCAGTCGGTGTTGGATCTCTATATTAACGAAAGCTTTTCAGCTACATTGGCCTACGAGTAAGTTTATTTATATGGTGCGTAGAGCGATGGTTGATTTTAACTTTCTGTTTTGTGACAGGAAACTAATCAATGTGGTGCAGACGCACATCAAGAACGCGATCAACAATGTCGCGTGCGATCGATCGAGTTCGCTCAGCATCTACGCCGTGAACGAAAACGACGAAACGCTCTTCCGGACGACCAAATATCTGCAGTACATCATGAAGTTCATCATCCGGTCCCGGATTCTGTTCTCGGACCTGAACCAGGGGAAGGATCGTGAGCTGTTCGAGACCATGCTGGAGGATCTGCTGGAATCGTTCATCGAGCTGATTAAGTATCAGAGCGATTTGTTGAAATCGCAGGGCGCTCTGCTGAAGTACCTTCACATCATTGCTTCGGATCTGATGCAAGTTTACGATCCGATCAAATTGAGCCAACGAATTGTGGATATCATCACCAATGTTCCTACGGGTCGTTTGAATCAGTCCAAAATGACCTGCATTAAGGATGTGGTGGATTCGAAACTGTTCAAGTTGCCCCAGTGCAGGGCCATTCTGCTGCCGGTCTTCTGCCGGCAGATAAAAGACAAACTCGAGAGTAAAGAGGAGGTAAGTGTTTACTGGTTCTGCCCTGAACCACAGGATTGTTGCATGCGTTTCAATGTTTGTGAACGTTTATGTCATGCACCAGAAGAACGAAACCAAAATAAGCATCACATTCTACTCTCTTCATCATCAGCCCCTCATCTGAAGTCTGAATCTCCTGAAGTTCTTTCTCATATCTGTTATGTGTTCGTTTGTGTTGTGTTGATGCCTTGTCGCGTGCGCCGCGTGCTGTGCGCCTGTGTCTTGCGTTGTTCTCCTGCCCGTGTTAATGCGAATGCTCTTCTCCTGTTTCACTGCATCCGTTCGTCTTATTCCCTCTATTTACAAACAACGTCATCGTCATCGAGAAACTGCTGCGTCATTTGATCCCGAATGAGCGATTCACACTTCATCACCCCTATCACTACTGTTTAGCACATCATGAACCAACCGTCGACACTCGATAACTGGGTGCTTGTGTTTGCTATCATCTCATATGCTCATTCCTTCCCCATAACCCGTACATTGTCTTCCTAACATATTGTGATTAATAAAGTTCGATTCAGTTCAAATCTAGACGCACCGCGAAAAGTAAATTTGGCGCTGCCAGTGGACGGTTTTGGAATACAGTAATCATTCGATAACTGAATCTGGGGTGGCATTTCGCATTTCGAAACGAGTAACTCGTAATTCAAACTCGAATCGAATTGATTTTAGTATTATGTATCTTTTTCGAGTTTATATTTTCAGTGTATTAGGTTTCGAACAAAATTCGCCTCGAAGAGAGATGTCAAATTTTTGGGTTCGTAAATTGCAAATAACAATGCCGAAAAATAAATTCAAGTTGATATTATATTAGAGAGCACGCTTATTCCCCAGAGGCGGGAGTTAAGGGATAAAAGTAATTCTCTTTCGCTGGGTGAAAATGAGTAAGTTTGTCTAATATACGTTTTCGACAAATAATTATTCTTTTGTTTTAAGGTTTCGGTAGCATTTCAGGCTTAGCCGAGAAGCATTTAAAAATATTTTGGACACAACCGTGTTCCAACCAACTTTCGGAAGCACTGCTATTCCAGCTTTGAAATTAGCGGCCGCATTGAACCTTTTGGCTAGTGGGTCGTACCAAATTAATGTAGGAGGAATCTTTTCACTTGGTATGGCTAAACCAATAGTTTCATCAGTGTTAAACGAAATGATGCCACTTTTTGTAAGAAATTTACGCGAAAAATGGATCGAATCGGATACAACATCGTTTAATGAAACAAAGCAATATTTCTTCGACAAATTCGAGATACCCGGAGTAGTGATGGAACTCATATACCCATTCTAAGGCCTACGGAAAATGAACACATGTACTTTTTCCACTCCGCAACTTCCCGCACCAGGGTCCTTGGCTTATTAGGTGCTTTCTTCAAACTGACCCTTAATTTGTGAGAAGTCCTCTTCGCATCAGGGATATTCAGCAAATTTCGGGCGAGATCTGAATGTTCCTCCATGAACTCCGTCAAATGGTTCTCTTGAGTTGTTGCTTATTGTGTTTCTTTGTGATCCCGTAGTGCGATGCAACATACTAAAAGTCAGTCTTCAGAAAACAAACGCAGCGCTGCGCTTGAGTTTAATTTTCATCAGCGCGCGTTCAAATCAAACCCGTATTCTCTCTTGGTGTGAAGTGCAAAAAATTCATAAACCCGACAGCGCAAAATGCACAAAATTCAGATGCTAAACATCCCTTCTCACTTATGTGATTGCGCGCCTCATTCTATACACACACACATACACATCAAATACTAGCGCCCGCTTTGTCTTCGCTCGCTCTAAGCAAAGCATAAAAACAACAGCGCGCCTCCATGCGAGCCGTATACGCTTTTATGAAGAAAAATATCTCAACAGAGTGAGCAATCCAGATTCAAGCGCGCAGTATAGAAATACGGCGCAAAATTCAGCGTAAAACTCAGCGTAAAACTGGGTGCAAAAACGGCACTGACAACAAAACATTTCATCTGTGTTTCGGAGCATGCTCATTCGCCAAAGCGCATGTGTACACAAGGAGTGGGAACTCAACTGGGTACAAAAATCTTGTTACACATCAGCACCGGGTTGCATTCTGAAGACTGCTAAAAGTATTGTTTTTATACTCACATACTGGTACAAATAGACGTCATAACCAAAGGAAATAAAATTGGAATTTTATATGATGTAAGGTTTAGTATTAAAATTAACGTTTAACTAGCAATTTCCCATACGCCGATCAACCATTTCTTGTCGAGACATTTGCGCACTTACTCTGCGCGCTTACTGTTCTCTGTTTGTAACACATGTCGTCTTCGGGCAGAATGATATCGATCGGAATCATTCCGGCTATGACGCAAACCGCCTCCGCAGATATAGTTCTATAACCGCACGATACTCTCATCGCCATTATTCGGTATGTTCTAGTCAGCACCGTGCGGTTTTATTGGCATTCAAGGGCTGCTGCCCAAACTGGACAGCCATATCGGAGTATTGACGTAGCTACACTGACCAGAAGGCGTCTCTTACAACTAGGCCCCGCATTATTCACCATAACTCTAGTTAGTGCCGCGATGACTTTGGCCGCTTTCGTGCATGCGTATCTTTTCGTTCCTGTAGCAAGCTTCAACCTCAGCACACCATCGTCCATCCCGTTTCATATCGTTGGACCTGAGATAGAGCTCTGAGGGATACCCGCTGTTATACTCAATGACTCCTGTCCCTTCTCTGTGACATTAGCCAGAACCCGAGTTTGAAAGTAGCCTTTTAGGATCTTGCGCACATAGTTCGGTACCTTCATTCGGTGCAATGCTTCGGCAATAGCTGGTGCTGTTGAGATCATTTTTCACGTCAATCGTTATTATAGCGCAATATCGATTTCCGCTTTTTTGGCTGCTTCGGCAACTAACAGGATGGCATCCATCGTGGATTGATATTTCCGGAACCCGAACTGCATCTTCGAAAGCTCGTCATCACTTTCTGTGCACTTCGTCAACCTGTTTAGAATGATCTTCTCCAACAGCTTTCCGAGGGTATCTAGTAGGCAAATAAGCATATACGAAGAGGGTTCCCCTGGCGGCTTTCCTGGTTTCGGTAACAGTATCAGTTTCTTCCAAATATCTGGGAAGCATCATTCATTCAGACAGTTTTGCATCGTTGCTCTGAAAAGGTCTGAATTCACTTGGACCGCGGCTTTGAGGGTCACATCTGGGATTCCTTTGGGGCCAGGTGTTTTATTGACTTTTATTAACTTTCATAGCAGCTACATACGGAGATTCCGTTTATTTTAGCTATCACGCACCCTTCGTATTCATTGGGGATTGGGTATTTTCCCATCTTCGTTAGTGCAGTCATTCTAGCTTTATCGGTCAACCAGTTCCCGTTATCTGGAGGTACTTGATACGGCTCTGCTATGGTTTCTGATGCGACTTGCCATAGCAACTGTTGAGCCGTGTCGCAATGATTTAGGTTTATCTGCGTTAACTCCATTTAGTTATTGCAGCCAACGCCATTTTGAAGACCGGACATCTCGGGCACCCTGTAGCGTTATCGGTTTCTTCTTCTGTCGTGCAGAGCATGCATCTTGGAGTGTCCCTGTGTGCATTATGTACCAGGGTAACTAAAAGAGCGCCCACCTGAAATGATTATCTACACCCAAAATTGATTTTTAGCTCATGTTTTGTCAAAATATCATGACTCACAAATACTGGTAAGCATTTGTATAATATACATGGTACAGCAATAATAGCAAGATTAATACGAGCAAGCGAAACAAAAGACAAATAAGCTTTCCGCATACACCCAGGTTTTTTTTACGCAGGGGATACGTACCTCGTAAAAAAAACCGCGTTAATTGGAAAATCCGCGTAAAAAAAACCGCGTTAATTCGAAAATCCGCGTAAAAAAAACCGTGTTAATTGGAAAATCCGCGTTAATTGGAAACTCCCCGTGTAACGCCCGAGCGGTCTGGGGCACTTTTCTTTTTTGTTCTATCGAGAGAAACAACTGTTCTTCTCGATGTTCAACTATCAACTCCTTTATTTTTTTCTCTCTAATCCTCGATCCCTCTGTGAGGATGTACAGAACTCTAAAAACGTTAGAACTAACTTACTGGCTACCTGCTATGTGTAGGGAATTTTCAACTTGCACAGTATGGAAAATTCCATCGTTCCTGTTGGAAAATCCTTGTTTGGATTCTCCCCTATCTTCAGTAGGAATCTTTCTTATTGTAAATACTTATTCATATTGAACTTATCTGAGATGTTCTATTCGTGGGAGAGGGTCACTGCACCCGTAAAGAAAAAAAGGTCACACAAAAATCCTCTTGAGAATCGTGATGGGGTGCGGCATACGCTCTGAGGGAGCATGAAAGGGAGAGATATGAACTGAGAGAGAGAAGTGATGTTGCTCAGGTTTACGCGCAAAAATCGCGCTTATTTCATTCCTAAATGGGATTGATGCTATGCATGAATTTCATTGTGTGTGGCTCTCGACGAGCGGACTTAAATACATGTACATGAATCTTTCTTCCCCCAGCCGTTATGTGGGGTTGGATGAAACTTCGTTGCACACGAAGGTCGTACGGAGGATTTCTGCTTCGCAGTGGTGTGCTCATCAACCCATTCTTGCACAAGCTTTATGCTATCTCGAGATACTTCTTCTTGCACTTGCAGATTCATCAGCTAGCGACCCAGCTTGTATTTCTCCTGGAAATGCTTTCTCTGCAGCGCTAATTGCCTCTGTTCCAACTCTAACTGCTTCTGGTCTAATTCTTTCTGTTCTGTCAGGCATTTGCGTTGCAAAATCTGTCCTCCGACTTGACGTGGTCGTTCCCATCGAAACTGGCCTAGGCGGTGGTGAACAACGCGGGCAAATTGAGTCTGTGTTCGCTACAGATGCATCGAACCTGGCACATAGGTGCGGCACTAATATCCGTCAATAGCACTAAGTTCCGTCATATGGTCTCAGGAAGCATGAGGGACAGATTTGATATTGCTCAGTTTTTTTTACGCGGTGACCGCGTTAATTGGAAAATCCGCGTAAAAAAACCGCGTTAATAGGAAAATCCGCGTTAATTCGAAAATCCGCGTAAAAAAAAACCGCGTAAAAAAACCTGGGTGTACTTTGCCACACACACGGCCCAGACCGAGATAGATATTGTTCTCCTTCATGCGCTACTTTTTTTTTTTTTTTTTTGCTGAACAACTGCTGAAGCATCATTAGTTATGTGGATAGCGTGTTCGTGTAAAATAGCTTTGCATTCCAGTCGGCCCTGGTTCGATCCCCAATGACGTCGTATGGACTTTTTTTGGCACAATCCCAAATGAAATGAGAAAAGAAAACAGAAAAAGATGTCTACTCGCATACATACAAACAATTTTTAAGCTTTTAAAACAGCTCATTATTTGCGCATTTGACTCTCCAGCACACGGAATGGCATCATTTCTGCCAAAGATGTTTTCTGCCAACGCTTGTTTGGGTGTAGAAGTATTGTGTAACTTTGAGTGGTTGTTCTAGTGTGCAAGGGGGAAAGAAGAAGCGAATGACTGTCAAACAGCTCAAAGTCTCTATAATCCATTTCAATTCGAAGACATGTCGCCATCAATCGAGCAGAAGCCGCCATCACTCGAAGAAATGTTGTAATCGCTCGAAGAGCTGTTGCAATCGCTCGAGGAAATGTCGCCATCTCGAAGAGATGTCGTCATCACTCGAGGAGATGTGTCGCCATCGTCCGAGGACATACAGCTAACGCTCGAGAAGATGTCATCGCCATCGCTCAAGGGATGTTGCCAGCGCTTGGAGGTGTAGATTTCTTGCTTCCAGATTTGAACTGAATCGAGCCAAAAGTGGGCTCAAATTAACTTGGGATCCAGTTTTTTTTCATCGCCAGTTTTTCCTCAATTATGGTAAGAATCTGTCATAGAATCTAAACAATGTAGCTCCATTTCCGTTACCATCCCTATCTAATACTAAATCACTCTTTGTTTTTCTTTGGGAGTCCTCATTTATACTAGACATTCACTTTCGCGATCCATTTTACAACTAGCTCCCATTAAAAAACCCTCATCGATCGTAACCTCAACTAATATATCCGGTGTTGGAGTTGTTCTTGTTACTAATTGTTCGCGTTAGCCAGTAATGTATTACAAAACAAAAAATCAAACGCTAATTTTAACAAATGTATTTTTATTCCATCTCTCCCCCCACCACACGTGATATTCCATGTTCCTGATCCCTCGGTCGAACGTAATGGTACAAACATCCACTCCAAAATGTATTCCATATATAACCTCCATCTTTGCAACTGTTCAATCCTGGTGGTCGGACACTTCCGGAACTCATAAACCTCCTTCTGGCAATCTGCGTTCACGGTCACAACCACCACCACAACTACTTTTCGGACTCGGATTGGGTTTTTGCGCTTTCCATCACCCTATTACACCTCCTATATTATTCGTATCGCAAAAATAAATACGAAACGCAACTTTCCGTTTGCGCATGTGCGTAACGCTTGGTAACGCTGTGTGCGTGCGTGCGTGCATATTTTTGGTGTGCTACTAAACTCACAAATGCCGCGCAAACCTAGGGCGATTTTATGTTCGACATCCGGCAGCAGGAGAAGAACCTGACCAAGGCGGCCAAGGTGCTGGGCGAAAGCAAGTCACAGCTGCACACACGTGAAACCACCGCCAAGACGAAGGTATTTATCGATGATAGCCATAAACTCCTCCTCCCGTACAGGAAGCTGGTATTCGACGAAGCCGACGAGGCGATGCGTGCCGAGCTGGGCCGTATCTGCGTAGGCGTCTGATAATGGGTGTGTGTGTGTGCGAGTTTGGTTTTCCGTGTTATCTGCGATATATGTGCCTTTCCTTTTGACGAACATTTGTTTGGCCCTCTTAGTGTGCAGTGTGATACTAATCACCGATCCTCCGTTTACGGTTTCTTTTCCTGTGTCTACTGCGTTACTTACCGCTATTACCCGCCCGTAGGTTGCCGAATGTGTCAACATCATGAACAACATGCTGGAGCTGCTGTTTCACAGCGAGGAGGACATCGGTCCAACCGAGAACGATATCCGCGAGATAATGCTGATCCTGCTGCGAACCGTGATCCAGAGCTCGATCGCTATGGATCGGGACAACCCGCTGGTGGGTAATTTGGTCGCGATCATGCTCGGTATCTTCCGCAGTATGACCGCCAGTCACTACCAGGCGTACGTGAGGAATTTCCTCACCAGCTTCGATCTGTTGGACTTTCTGATGGAAATTTTGTTGGTGTTCAAAGAGCTGGTATCGAAACCGGTCTTCCCGGTTGACTGGTTGGACATGATCATGCATCAGAACACGGTCATACTGGAGAGTTTGCGACACTTCTCGGGTATCATCATGGAGTGGTTCTTCTCGCCGTTCGAGAAGCAGGTATGGTCCAATTACTTCCAGTGCTCGATCACGTTTCTGACGCAGCCCGCGCTGCAGCTGAATGTGTTCAGCACAACGAAGCAGTCGATGATCCTGTACAACTACCGGGACATTCGGAGGGAAACGGCCTTCGAAATCAGGAAGATGTGGTTCAATTTGGGCGAGCACAAGATCATGTTCGTGCCGCAGCTGGTGGGACCCATTCTGGAAATGAGTATGATTCCGGAGATCGAGCTGAGGAAGGCCACGATCCCCATCTTTTTCGATATGATGCAATGCGAGTATTACAGTTCCAAATATATGGTGGAGAGTTACGGGGACACCAAGCGAAACCCCACTCACGTGAAGGGTAATTTCAACGATTTCGAGAAGGAAATTATCGAAAAACTAGATCAGTACATTGAGGGCGGTTACGGAGACGAAGAGTACAAGAATTTGTTCTACGAGATCATGTTCGACTCGTGCAGCAATCACAACACGATTCAAACGTACGGAATTCAGTGCGTAAACGTGTTGACGAGGTTGATGGAGAAGTTGCTGGAATACCGATGTCTCATCCATGACGAAAGCAAGGAAAATCGAATGGCTTGCACGGTTAGCTTGTTGCAGTATTACTCCGAGGTAAACCGCAAGGAGATGTACATTCGCTACGTGAATAAACTGTGCGATCTGCACATGGAGTTCGATAACTTCACAGAGGCTGCCTACACGCTTAAGCTGCATAGCAATGAGCTGAATTGGGACGACACTCCCCTGTCGCCACTGTTGAGATCCAGCCGACACCTGTCCTGCAGTACACATTGGGCACTCAAGGAGAGACTCTATCGGGACATCATTGATCTGTTCGATCGTGGTAAAATGTGGGAATCGGCGATCGATATGTGCAAAGAACTTTCGCAACAGTATGAGAACGAAATCTACGACTATCTGAATTTGGCTGAGTTGTACAAAAAGATGGCTCAGTTTTACGAGAAGATTTTGCGCGAGAAGCGCTACGAATCGAACTACTACCGGGTGGCGTTCTATGGGTTCGGGTTTCCACAATTTCTCCGCAATCAGGAGTTTGTCTACCGGGGAAACGAGTACGAAGATGCCGGGTCATTCAATACTCGCATTCTGAGCCAACACCCGCAGGCAGAGCTCGTACCCACGCTGAATCCCGGTTCGGAGATCCGCCAGAGCGAAGGTCAATTTATTCAGATTGTGAAGGTCGATCCTGTCAGCCGGGATATCCGGATAGGGAAGGATAAGAAGAACATTGCGTCGAACATTATGAGGTTCTACCAGTCCAACAATGTGAGTGAGTTCCAATTTTCGCGTCCTATTCGAGATTCGAGTGGAGGTGGTGACGATATTGCGAACACCTCGTATGAGCGTACGATTCTGAGGACCACCGATGCACTGCCAGGAATTTTACGTTGGTTCCCCGTACGATCGTCGGAAACTGTGATAGTGAGTATTTTTTTTCTTTTTGCTTGCTACAACAAGCTATAACATTCTCACTTTACTCTCAGATTTCTCCCCTTGAGATGGCCATCGAGACAGTGGAGTCCAAAAACCGCCACATCCGGGAACTCGTTCTGGAGCACCAATCCGATATCAACATTCCCATCCATTCGCTCAGTGCGGTCATCAACGGTGTGGTGGACGCGGCCGTGAACGGGGGCATTCCGATCTACGAAGAAGCTTTTCTCACCCCGGAATATCTGCTGCGCTACCCGGACGATGATCATCTGGTGGCACGGCTGAAGGATCTGATCGCATCGCAGATACCGCTGCTCGAGGTTGCGATTCTTGTGCACAAGATGAAAACACCCGCCAGTTTGCTACCGTTCCACGATCGGCTCGAGAAGTGTTTCGCCGGTATCCAAGCGAGTGTTGAGGCGAAGTACGGCAAACGAACGACCGACATCAAGATCGATCGGGATTGTGAGGTTACCCTGAGGAGGCAGATTTCGGCGATGCCTCAGGTCAGCATCGACTCCAGCCGGCTGTCGGAAACCAGCATAGGTTCGTCGGAGTGAGTATCTTGAAAGCTTCTTCGAAGAAAGATGTGTTTTAACCTGTTTCAAAATGTTTTGTAGTAGCGGAATTTCCAAAAGTCAAAACAGCCGACCAACCACTACCAGTTCCGGAGGATTCAAATCGACGTTCACAAACTTTGCAACGAATTTTAACACGTCAAACTTGACGAGGTGAGTAGAAATAGTTTTTGTTGGCAATAGATTCTGTGGAACAGTACTCGGAATTCGTCGTTTAGAACTGAATCTGATGCGCTTAGCATTGATTAGATGTGCCGTTTCGTATAAGGAAGACGAAGACAAGCTAATTTATTAGTATTTTGAAGGTATGTGCGTGTAGAATGATACCTCTATTTTGATTTTGCCATTTGTGGAAGACGCATTATCAATGGGAGTCGTGTCTACTGTATGGTATCCACAAATAGTTGATGTCAAACAGACTTATTGATCGTGCGGAATGTTCCCTGTAAAAAAAACGCTCATAAGATCGGTTGGTCACTAGGAGCACGAGATGTTGACATTGCTCGAAAAGTATCTGCGAGCACACGGAATAATCGAGCAACTCGCCGATGAACCCAGTATCCATAAAGTGGCCAAAGCTCTCACTAATGCGAGAGAGTTCAAGCTAATGGATCCAACACTATCTGCCGGAACGACCGCGAATCTATTATCGACGTTACTTTCTGTAGTCCGTAGAATAACTTTGCAAGTCTTCGGGTACGTTCGATGCTCGTCTTGGCTTTGGCACATGTTACAACGCTCATATATCACATTTCTGACTTACACTGATCCGTCTCTGAACACGATCCCCATGAAGGACCGTGTCAACCCCCGCAGAAGGAGGTGAACAGAAGGAGATGATCACGCGAGCAGAGGTTGTTTAAAACGCACTCGCCGAGGCAAGGGAGAAGATAACCGTCGAGATACAGGAGACACCGAAGACACCGCGAAATCCGCGATCGGACAAAAGGAAGGGGGATATCCCAGAAGAAGAACACCTGAAGAAGGTTAAAAATGATAACCTGGGTAATACGAAGGAAGGTGAAGGCAGTGGGGCGCGTACTGTCGAAAACCAGACGGAGAAACAGAAGAAGAAAGAGGAAGGAGATGATGCTGTAGAAAAAAAACCTAGGCACCGAAGTGAGCGAAGTAAGGGGGATGTCCTGATCGTCGAGATGAAGGAAGGAGTGACTTATGCATCACTCCTACGGAAAGGCCTGGTGAGGGACGATCCGGAGTTGAAGGAACTGGGAGAGAATGTGGTGAAAACAAGGCGTATTCTGAAAGATGAGATGCTCTTCGAGCTCAAGAGGTATCCGGCGGTCGAAAGTTCAGCCTTTATGAAACTGGTTGTAAAGTCACTCGGTGAGTAGGCGAAGGTGAGAGCTTTATCCCAGGTATCAGGGATCGAGTGCAGGTATCTGGACGAAATCTCTACAGACGAGGACCTAAGGTGCGAATTGCAAACTGAACGATATACCAATGACGATCCGTACGAGTAAGGCGTATGGTGGTACGTAGACGGCGTCGATAAGGCTTTCAACAGACGCAGCCAATAAGATAGTAGAGACGACCAAAATAAAAGTCGGCTGGTCGGTTTGTCCGCTGAAGATTGTGCCTCGGGTGACCAAGCGGATGGAGAGATGCTTCAATTGCATGGGCTTTGGATATAAGACAAGAAACTACATAGATCCCGACAGGTCTGATGAGAGACTGTACGAAGCAAGCGAAATGCCTACTGTGCATATCAGGAGACGGTAGCGACCATGCGACAGGAGGTTTCAAGTGTCCCTCGTACAAGAAGGTGTTAGTAGATTCGCAGTAATGGAAGTGACCCAGAACAATATGGACAATTGCAGAACTCAGCAATTATTGTGGTAGTCAGCAACAGAAACAAAATGCAATGTAGCAATCATAGCTGAGCCGTATCGAGTACCTCGTGATAACGGGATCTGGGTGACGGATAGATTAGGGATGGCTGCAATACAGGTAATGGGCAGTTATCCGATCCAGGAATTGATTTGAGGTTCATATGAAGGTTTCGTAATCAACAAAATTAATGGAATCCTCATGTGCAGTTGCTACGCACCCTCGAGATGAACAACTGAGCAGTTCCACCAGATTCTAGATACGATGACCATGGAACTATTCGGTAGGAAACCGATCGTCATTGGAGGCAACTTCAACGCTTGGGCGGAATCTCTTGCAAAGCTGAAAGAAACGTTATTGAACGAAGGTATCACCAGCACTTTCCGGAAAGATAGCCACGAATCCATCATCGACGATACCTTTCGCAGACCATCGTTGTTGGCAAGTGGAAAGTGTGCGAATCGTATACGAATCGTATACTGGACAATGGGACCGAATATGTCAATTCATTCTTCAGACGCAGCATGGCGAAAGATGGAGTGCATCACGAAAAGGCTTGTCCTTACACGCATGAGCAAAACGGTGTTGCGGAAAGAATGGACCGGACACTCCAGGCCAGAAGCATGCTGAACGGTTCGTGTCTACCGAATCAATTTTGGTCAGATGCGGTTTCGACAGCAGCGTATCTAATCAACAGAAGCTCGACGAGGTCACTCGCAACAACACCATAAGAAGCTTGGACCGGCGAGAAGCCCGATCTGCGACATTTGCGGAGTTTCGAATTGCTAGCACTCGTTCACGTTCCAAAGCAAAGAAGGAAGAAGTTTGACGTAAAATCCCAGAAAGCGATATTCGTGGGATACGCCGATGGTGCCAAGGGGTATCGGTGTGCTCCCGTGGCCGATTGGTTAGTATCGCACATTATCATGCCGGGGGTTCCGGATCGATTTTGTTCTGGTCGGGAGATTTTTCGTCAAAGAAATTTCTTCCGGCTTGCACTGTGGTCACGCGTATTCTAGAGCTTGCCATTCCAGAATACATTCAAGGCGTATTTTTCGGCATATAAATCTCAACTAAGTACTACTAATGACGGAAGTAATACCTACGTTGAGAAGGCCACTGGGAACTTTAGTGCCATCCAAGAAGAGGAAGACCAAGGGGTATCGAGTGTACGATCCAGTCAAGCGTGATATACGGATCAGTCGTGACATAATTGTGGCACAGGAAGGAGAACCGTAAAATCTTATGGAACTCAGCGGGGATCAACAGCAAGTGCAGTTCATGGATTTGTATTCAGTGGTACACGGGGATTTGCAGACACTTCTGTCGGTTAAAAAAGGCACTATACCGGCTCAAGCAATCGAGCCGTGTGTGGAACAGTCAGCTGGACAAGGTGCTGAAAGAGTTCGGATTGGAGCAGTCAAAGGTTGATCCATGCTTGTACTTCAGGATCGACAGTGGAAAAATGATTTTCGTCACAATCTACGTGGACGACTTCATGATATTAACAACGACACCAAGACAAAGCGGAAATTAAAATCATTTCTTCGTGACCGCTTCAAAATGAAGGACCTTGGTGTCCGAAATATAATTCAGAACGGTATATTATTTTACTCTGCAAAAGATGAGAATGACCCAGTGGATTGGGTACACCTCCCAATGAAGTAACACCGAACAGTGTTACTTCCAGTCCCGTGGGGGAAAGTGACGGCGCAAAAAAGTCATGTAAGATCATGGGTTGAAACATTTGGGCGTAGCATAGAATGAGTTTGTTGAAGGCAGTTCCTGTTAGCGCCATACGATGAGACACTACGGTAACGATATTTGACAGCATAACAATGCTGGACCTCAAGACTGTAAGATATTTTAGGAAACATTGAAGAAATTGGAACACTCACTATATTCTTGAGTGGAAATTCGAGTAATATTTCAAAGTTTAACCCTGTACTGTTCCACAAAAAATACACCGAAGATTACTTTAAAAGGGCATCAAAAAGGGTAAATCATATACCAAAAACGATGGATATCAAAATTTAACGGTTTGATTTACTTTTCCTCCCTAACACAACGACCACAACCAATCATTTTCATACACATAACCGATCGTTGTATCATCGTTCGTCATTCCGTAGCGATTTTTTCGAGTTCGATCGGCTGAGCCTGTCCAGCGTTAAGCTTGGAACCAACTCCGGCAAGCTGATCTCCAACATCTCCACGAAGATTGGCAGCAAAATTCGACAGTTTGTATTCCTCTCCTTCGCACACGTTTCAGCTTCATGCAATTGACATTTTATAATTTTCTTTTCACGCTCTTACGTGTGTGGGTGTGCGCGTGAAAATTAGTTCGCTGCAAATTTTCTAGCGAGAGATATCGTCACACCAAAAAACAACTCCAAAAATCACGAATTGGCATCGCCCTAAGAAAGTACGAATAAATTGGTTCAAATCTGGGTATAACATTAGTGAATATTTCTTTTTTTTTGTATTTGCCGTGTGTGTTATGCCTGTGGGACTTAGTGCCACTAAGAACATGGACTTTTCTACAGGACAAGAAAGTTCTAGGAGATAGCTCGCACAATACTAAGCATGATTACTTCCGTACTTGCGCCTTACGAGACTTCGAATGACTATCCTCATATTTCACATTTTGACAACAAATATTCAACTATCAACATTTTTCTGTCTCTTTTGTGCGTCGATCATCGGAACACCGACCATCCGACTGTGGAACGCTGAATCAGAATCGACCTGTCGTCTCATTCGTTCCTTCACTCGAATGGAAAAATAATGTCGCAGCATATCTTTTCCTTTCTGCAGCATTAGGATGCATCTGTTGGTTCTCACTTTCTCTATTCTTTGTGTTTTTTTTGTTATTGTTATGGAGGTGAAGGCAGGGCTGGTTCGAGTTCCTTTGTTCGTTTCGTTATTCACGATTGTTTGTTTTATTCTAACGGTTTTGTGTTTTCGTTTTATAATTACGTTCTCTTTATCATTTCCCGTGTTTTATTTTCCGTTGTGCAGAACATCGCTCGGCAGTTCTCCCGGTTCGAAGAACAAAAAGGATAAAACACTCACTAAGCGGCGCTCCAGTCGAAAGGTAAACTGATGACCGGCGACGTGCCACAGCTCGAAAGCTGTTAAGACATGTTATTTTTTTTTTCGTTTAGATGGATCGTGACTCATTGACCCTGCCGGTGTCCAACAGCCAATTCTACACGTCGCCCATAACGGTGGCAAGTGAGATTGTAAATGTCAGCAACAGTAGTAGCGACCGGGACAGCGCGGTTTTTCAGAGCGGACCGATGAGTGTCCCGGCCTGTTCAACGCCAATTAGTGGACACGCGAGTGGAGCGAGTTCGCTACCAGTGGTGGAACTAACGGAAGAGGTATGTGTTTTTGACGTGAGTAGGAAAAAATGAAAGATTTTAAATGCTTATAACTAGGGACACCATCTGGTCGGAGGACACCTGTAACAGCTACACTCTGTCCAACTTCTATAAGACCACCCTGATTCTATTTCGTTGCAACACAAACAGTTAGAATTTCAACCAGATACATTCATACATTGTTGAATGCTTAGAATAATGTATATTTAACGTCAATTTCGTTCAAAAGAGTTGTTTGTTTATTTCTGTGCTTGAATATGATAATTTCAGCTGTCCAGTTTCTATAAGACCACTTCAAAATTCATAAGTATTATCAATAAAAAAATTCAAAACGATCGGCTGATTTACATGTCAATAATTGGTAACCTTGTAATTTCGACTAATAACCTTGAAAATTCTACACTTGGAATACTATTTACCAAATTCTGCTGAACAGATTTCTCGATATTTTTCCATTTTTCAGAAATTGCGACCTTGAGCTCTTCAATCGTGGTGTACCGTTTTCCTTCAGTGTAGATTCTGCAAACAAGGATCCCCCCTAAGATTTTCAACAGGACTCAAGTCTGGAGAGCGAGCCTGCCAGTCCAAAAAATAAGTTTTTGGTCCTTAATTCATTGCTTAGTTTACTTGCTGGTATGAATAGTAGCATTGTTTTGCTGGAGTGTGAATTTTTCGTGACGATATCCACGCAAAAACGGTAGGAGAGAGGATTCCAGAACATGTTTGTAATCCTTGAATGATGTGAAAGCTATCTTGTGCTTTCCGCTTGCACAGAATCCCGCCCAAACCATGCACGAGCCTCCACCAGAATTCCTGATTGAAAAATATTGTTCCTTCTTCCGTAAATCACGCCAGTACCCTTCTTCTTTCTTTGTTTTTAAGAGGCTTTAAACTTTGCAGTTCATTCGCCTCTAAGACGCCAGTACCCGTTGAAACCATAAGGACCATCCAAATTGAACTTTTTTTCATCAGTGAGAGTACCCTATATATTGAAGGAATTTTCGTTATGGTATATAGCAAAATGTATTCTTTTGGAAACATTCTTTGTCACAACATACCATGTCCCACTGTCGGTTCATGTGAGCTTTGGCAAAACTCAGACGTCTTCCGATGTGAGATGGTATAAAATGAGGAGCTTTAACCTTTCAAACCCTCTTTATGTGAGAATTTTTCACCAAATTTTGACGAATTGTCACCCGAGTAGTTGAGAAGTTGAAATATTCCATTATTTGCATAAGCGATTTTGAGGTATTCGAAGCTGTACTAACTATTTCCTGCTTATCCCGGTCAGAGAGCTTCGATTTACGTGGAGTTTTCTCCTTCTTACCGTATCCTTGAGGATTCACCAAATAATTGAGCACTACTGGATTTGATCGCCCAATTCGACGAGCAATTTCTCTGATATCAACATTTTCTTGGTGAAATGCATCGATTTGTCTTTCTTCTCTCTCCGTGAGCACTTTTCCCTTCGGCATTTTCCAGATTTATTGATCAAAACAACTAAAACAACGGAAAATGTAACTGGTCTTATAGAAACTTGACAGTTGAAAAATTTGTCTTCATTTGCTTAATTAGTTCTCGAGTTATGCAATATGCAACTCCCATCCTCTCCTTTAGAGAGGGGAGAGCAGTGTCGAATCACCATAGAAACATTTCGTGCCCTCTAAAACCTCCACATGTCGAATTTGGTTCCATTAGCTTGTTTAATTATCGAGTTATGCAGAAATGTATGTTGGATTTGTATGGCAGGAGAAGTTCTCTTTATCAAAGTTGTAGAAACCAATAATGTTTTACATCCAGATATTGTAATCTTCAACGGAGAACAACCGTTCTCGGTTAGTCCGAGAAAGAATACATTTTTTCGTTTATTTATCTGTTCCTAAGATATTGCATGGCTTGCTATTATATATATTTCTCTACAAAAGTGTGCTTGTACAAATAAGGTGGATACGGATTTTTTTTGGCCTAACGCGGATATGGAAGAGTATCCAAAATTTTGAAATATAGATATACACTACATTTATTCCAATACAGCCTAATTTTCATAGAAGTAAACTTTCAAATCCCAACAGGGAAACCTAACTTTTGCATATTGTGAGGTTTGATCACATCTCAAGCGGAATATAGGAATATATTAGGCTGTCAAAAAAGTCCTGCGGTATTTTTTTTGAATTTTCATTTGTTCATAAAATTAGTTACAATCATCTGTTTTAAGTCAAATATGCGCCGTTTTGTTCGATGACTTGTTCCCAACGAGATGCCAACTTCATAATACCCCTGTTATAGAAGCTCGCTTCCTTATTGGCAAAAAACTCGGATAGCCAATTTTCACAGGCCTCTTTTGTGGCTAACTTCTGACTACCTAGCTCGTTCGCCATGGACAAAAACAGGTGGTAGTCACTTGGTGCAAGGTCCGGACTATACGGCGGATGCAAAAGAACATCCCATCCGAGCTCCCGGAGCTTCTGGCGCGTCACCAAAGAAGTGTGTGGCCTGGCGTTGTCCTGATGGAAGACAATGCGGCCTCTGTTTATCAAAGATGGCCTCTTCTTCATGAATGCTACCTTCAAGCGGTCCAGTTGTTGGCAGTACAGGTCCGAATTGAGCGTTTGGCTATAGGGAAGCAGCTCATAATAGATTATTCCTTGACAATCCCACCAAACACACAGCAGAACCTTCCTGGCCGTTAATGAGGGCTTGGCCACCGTCTGAGCCGTTTCAGCGGGCTTTGACCACGACCGTTTGCGCTTCACGTTGTCGTAAGTGACCCACTTTTCATCGCCAGTCACCATCCGCTTCAGAAACGGGTCGATTTTGTTGCGATTCAGCAGCGATTCACATGCGTCGATACGGTCAAAGATGTTTTTTTGCGTCCACGTGTGTGGCACCCATACATCGAGCTTCTTTGTGAATCCAAGCTTCTTCAAATGGTTAATAACGGTTTGATGATTTATCCCCAGCTCTTGGCCGATGCTACGGCTGATACTATGCCGGTCTTTCTCGGCTAATTCAGCGATTTTCTCGCAATTTTCGACGACAGGCCTTCCGGAGCGTGGCGCATCTTCGACGACCTCTACACCAGAACGAAATCGTTGAAACCATCGTTGTGCGGTGGAAATGGAAACTGTATCGGGTCCATAAACTGCACAAATTTTATTGGCAGCTTGAGATGCATTTTTGCCTTTGTCATAGTAGTACTGTAAAATATGTCGGATTTTCTCTTTATTTTGCTCCATATTTGCGACACTATAACTCACGAACGACTTAACCAAACAAAACACTGTCAAGGACTATATTATAGCGCGTCAAGGACTATAAAATACCTTTCCAACAAGCTATAGTATGACTCGATACAATGAATACAACTAGAATTACGCGCTTACAACGACACCTCGCGGAAATACCGCAGGACTTTTTTGACATCCTAATAATATCCGAAGTGATAAACAAATGGATTAAATGATATAATTCCGTAGTTCTACGTCAAAAATGCGTCGTGTTCTAGATACAACCTCTTACATTTTTTTTTCGAAGCAAATATTTACTTAATCTTGCAATACAACAGAACGATTTCGTCCCTAATCGCGACTACTTTCGTTCAGTCCTATGTGGTAGAAGCCAGTCACCCTGCGACTGCGTTTCTTGCTACTTCCGGACGTTCCGAACCGTGAGTAGATCACCTTTGGAATAGGATTCTTGGGTTCGTTGATGCGGAAGCACTTCCACAGCCCGTAACGCAACTCGAGTGCATCGAAAAATAGAGCCGGTTCGTTCCAGGTGATGTGGTGCTGGGCGTATTGGTAAATCTCCTTCAGGGGTGGGTTCAAGTGTGGGGCGTCATCGAATCTTCGGTTCAAAATCGTGTTTACATAAGCGGTCAGCGACGGACCTCGGTGAACCCAATTTATCAGTGTCATGAGGCTGATGATGGTCGCGTGGATAGAGCTTGTGTGCTGTTGGCTATAGATAACATTCGTTGACTCAAGCAGTCGATGCTGCACTTTCAACAGTAGACATACTACGGAACAAGCGGTGAATCCGCAAGGAATCTCCACCAGAATCATAGCTAACACGTTGTAGAAGATCTCCAGATTGATTCGACGCTTGCTGTGCAGTTCGAAGGCGGTAATGAGCGCCACCTCGAAGTCACGTTGATGGCTTTGGAAGACCAGCTGGCGTGCTGGATTTTTCTTGTTGATGTCGATGTTGTAATGGGTGTGTTCGTGGAAAATTTTCGGTGTACTGAATTCCACAAAGTTCTTGCCACGATCGAGCAATTTGGTGAAGATTCGGCTAGCGAGCACACTTTTTGAGGGAACTTCCGAACAAATGTTCGACATAAGGTACTCAACAACGTATGATTCCTCAGTGGAAGGCTCTTCTGTTAAAATCAAAGAAGATGCGGCGAATTCTACGGTAGTGCCAAACTCCAGCATTGCCTCATCGGTGAGCTGTGTGTCAAACGTTAGCGGAAGCATAGTTGTGAGCAGCCGAATCAACTCGTCACTATGAAGTACCTTAATCAAGTTTCGGATGCAAATTTCGAAACCTCTCCGCAGCTCGTAGATTTGATTCTTTATCTCACCGATGACGGCGCTACTGTGGTAGAATCGCAGAAGTTTCGACAGGTCCCAGTGTTCCAGTTCGCACCAGTATTGCGGTTGGATGATGTTCTGCAGCACCGCTGCAGCGTGTCGTGCTTGGGTCACATAATTCTTCGCCAACAGTCCTTCTATGTAGTCAACCATTTTCTGGAGGACTAGCGAAGCAGGACTCTTACACTCCAGCACCATCATCAGTATCTCCACACATATGAATTCCACCTTCCAGAGGTTCTCTTTCTGCAGAAAGCTCAGTATAGTGTCAATCACCATGTCTTGCATTTCCGGGATCAACAGGTGGATAAGTGTCTGGAAGCATTTTTTGGCACTGCCAAAGGGTTGCAGTTTGAGACGGTCGACAACCTCCCAGCGGAGCCTGAGATGGGCAACGTAAGTTTGCACTAGGATGAGCGAACATTCCAGGATGATTTGCTTCTCCGGGATGTATTGCAGAACTTCGCGATCCGTTTGCTTGACAATTTGGTTGAGAATCTGAACGGTAATGTTATACAAGCAGCGTGGAGGGTAAGCAAAATTATGTTACTGTCGCTTACCGTCAGAGATTTCCGCCCCTGTATATTTGTGGATCTTATTGTGGCATCCAGAAAAATTGCGGTAGCCTGTTTTAACTTTTGGGCGCTATGTCGTGCCCGGGAGATTGATTGTTGTTGGCGAGATTTCGGTGTGAGGATGTTTCTAACCAGCTCCAACACGGACGACATTTTGTGTATTTTTAAACGTCGATTCGCAAACTCATGGCCTAGTAGTTGATGTTCTAATGCTACACTACCTTCTGAACGCTGCAATATAGGTAACGGAAACTTTAGAATTTTCGCGATAACAAAGCATTCATAGTGACATATTAGGCAAGAAGTTGTTCGGTTGTGGAATTTTTCAGACAAAAATCTTAATCATTAATCATTAATCAATCAGAGAAATCTCTTCTTCACAATGATTAGTGAAGAAGGACCCACGATAGGCTAAAGGATGCCATTTTGTCTGTGAAAAAATAGTTTTTCAGTCAGTTGGAAAAAAGAGTTTTTGATTAAGCTGGAAGTTCTGGATTCGGATTCCGGAGCAACTAAGCACACAGAATCGATTGCAAAAAAGTAAAAAAAACACACTCGAAATACAAAAAAAAAGAAGTCTTCTTAAACAAAAGAGAGCAGAAAAACTGAGTAATTTTGAGTACCCCAGTACGGATATGGTGCCGTAACGAAACATTTTTCGGAAATTCAGTGAGGAGAATACTTAACGAAAAAATAACAAATTTTCGCCACGAAGAATTTTGAGATAAAGTCCTGCCTGCCAGATTTATAGAAATCGCATCAACCGTTTCACTAGCGTGAACTTCTATAATGAATATATTCATATTTTAGGTGAATTTATTAGAACTGAGTTTAGTAGAACTGCATCCAACTTTAGTGATTTCTCACCAGTGAGAAATTCTCAAGCGTTTACATATGCTGAATTTATTCAAGTTATATATATCGTGAATAAGTGTATCATATTTATTCTCACTTGTTTACACCTATTTTCACGTGAATAAATCCATCTATAGCTATAGATCTCCCTAATGAAAATCCGCAATAATGTGTTAAACCCGATTCATTGTCGCACAGACATCTATTGTGCGATTCACATAGAACGTTACGGAAAAGAACGTCCACGTTCCGTCAACGTCTTCACCAATTCACACATGCAGTCAATGCTCACACCAGCACCGTCACGTCAAATGTCAAATGAATGATTTATTAAATGTTATTCATGGTGTCGCCACCTACAACAGTTTTAACTTGCAATGACCTCTTTCGAATCAGCATACCTAGAATCAGTTCTAAATATGGAGAAAATCAATGAAAACCATTGAATTATGTTATTTGAATGCTTAAACCCTGTAGTCCCGACCCTTATTCAACAATAATAATATATAGACTATCTTTCTCGGCTAGTCGCGAATCATTTTGACTCCGAAGTTTTGAATCAAGAGATATGTGGGCATAAAAAATACAACTGAAATCGAAACAAAAGCCGAGAAACAAAGCCCAGACAAAAACCAAACGAGCCGTCCGTCTCCGTCAATTATTCGTTTCTACAAATCCTGCCGGTCGTTTTCGTTGAACGTATGCTGACGGGTCGTTACGTTGCCGGTGTATGTGAATGTTTCCATAAGAAATGCATGGTAGAATAACTGACGTAACGGGACGTGACGGAACGTGGACGTGACGTGGATGTTGTATGTGAATCGCACTTATTGCAGACAGTTTAACCTACTTATTCTTGGTGTTAGCCGATCACAACATAAAGCCAATCGCATCACCTTATTCTGGAGGATCTGCAGGTCTCCTTTGTAGTTTCGTTGCGAGGAACAAAATATAAGCACAATAATCAAAGTGGGGAGCAATGATTGATTTGTAAATTATAGTTTCCACATCTGTTGTCAGGAAGCGATTGACTTTGCATAGTACACCAAACTTTCGGACGGTCTTATCTTTCATTTTTTCCTACAAGTTTAGTGTTTGGATTTTTATTTTACCACCCCTTATATTTCTATTTGACGAAGTCCTACGTCAAAAAATTCATCTCCTAAGAATAAGAGGACCGAGTACAATTGTTAATTACGTTTTTCGCTTTCAGCTCCACCCGAAACGACCCCTCCGCTCGGAGGTCGAGAAGGAGAAACGTCTCTCGCGTCCACCGAGCGTCGTAACGCCCACACTCAGCATCAAAACGCTTACGGGTGGGGGAGCGGGGACCGCCGACACCAACTCGATCGGTTCGGCCGAAAGCAGCAGCAATCGAAACTCGATCATCACCAACGATTCGACGACATCGGAGGAGGATCTCGTTCCGCCACCGCTGCCGCTGAAAACGCGCGACAGCGACTACAGCAATCTGCCGCTGAACGAGAGCGCGCTCCATCGGCGCCTCATGGGGACCGCGGACGGGTCAGGTCACTACGCGGGCTGTAAGCCACTGCCCCCCGTTCCGGGGGTGATCAATTCCGCGTACGATGTGGTCGAAACGAGAAACAACAGTGTGATTTTGATTGGCGCGTGCGATGAGCGGAAGAGGCCACCGACGCCGCCACCGAAGCCGGCCCGGAACTCCAAGGTATGATTCGTTGTTGTTGTTGATAGTTGCGTAAAAAGAGAGCAGAGATACGGTGACGATAACAGAGAATCAAAATTTGTCAGTACAAAAGTATAACGCGAAAGTAGATAAGATGGGGAAATTCGGGAGCCGCGCAAACGGTTCGGGAGGGGCGGTATATAGGATAGAACTATCAGTAGCTAGCGAAATTGAGAGCACAATTTTTGTTGAATTTCGTATACAGCAGTCGCGGGTGTCAAATTAAGACGAGACAAAGTTTTGCAATTTACTTGAAAAACAAAAATCGCAGAGCCATTTATTTTTTGTGTTTACAATTAGACGGGGGCAAAGCCGCTATTTTCCATATTTCGACGAAGCATTTTTATCAAGCGTGTGTTATTAATGTCATCATCTTACGTTTAGTTACGCGTTTTGTGCACGATTCATGTTTATTTTTTTCTCCATTCAAATTGACAATTTACCAAAGACGATTTTTTTCACCCTTCTTTCATTATCGACCCTAATACGTAGGATTCAAGACGTAGGTTAGTGATAGGAGTAAATGAATATATACAGGTGAATTGTACCAGAACACTACTGGACACTGTGGTTTATGTTAAATTCCATTTCCGGTAAAAATGCACGGAGTGTTCGAAGCATAAGTCCAATTGTGAGCAATTATTTATAGGATAAAGCTGTTTTCGATAGATAATATTTTGATGCGTATCGAGATATAGTGGAGCATTCACTTCCAAATATTAGGATTTAGTTTCCCCCGCGGAGAGTCTTCTTCATTCGCGCAATAATCTTTTCGATATTCCTTAGGGCCGGTAGGACAACTGTAAAGAAGCACACAAATCAAATAAAATCTAGTTGTTGACTGTATGTTCCGTGCTATCATCAGCACGGTTAATTGAAACAGAGAACTCGCGTTGTCATCACTCGAAAGAAAATCCATGCTATCTCTTGGGTCTAATTTGTTTTAATATATAACCTCTGTTGGGTTTGTTTTCATCATGATTAAAAAATATTTCATCCTTAATACTAAATGCTCAGGTAAAATTTGTTTACAATACTTTATAGCCTATCTTATAAACTTAACACAATTACTTTCTATTCACTGGTTTAAAAGTAATAAGTAGTAAAATGATACGACGTTCTCATGCCCGCATGAAATCAATTTTGTTCACTATCCACGCTGCTCTGGCTATTCGACAACCCGATCGTGGCTAGAAACGGAAACGGAAAGATCGTTAAAATCGAAACACCCGAATATGTCGCGACCCTGCTTACATTTGCTCCGTCGTATGTCATGTACGAATTGCATCAACTGGTTTTTTTCGGTCTCGTCAGACGAGTGCACGATGGCCGTCGAGACGAGCCCAATCGCATTCTCGAGCATGCGTTTGGCCATCCGGCGGTTGGGTAGTGAAATTTGAACCAAAACTGGATCGATATCGCACCGCCTGGTACCCGCTTCCTCCTTTATTCGTGGCTGCTGCTGCTGATGCTGTTGGGATCGCATCAGTTTTTTGCCTCGTTTAAACTCGACCGGTTCCGCTTTGCGCTTGCGAATGTTCTCCTCCACCGCAGTCTTCTCTTCGTTTAACTTGTCTCGTTTGATATTCGTGCAGATCTTAATCTGGAACGTCTCGCGGCCCAGTATGCGGCCACTCTCATCCTCCAGGGTGAAAACCAGTGCCGTAGCTCGGCGATTTATGTTCCGACAAGAGTTCTGACAGACAAACTCCAACGTGATGCCGGTTTTACCGGAGTAACCCATAGGGATCACCACCGCTAACCGGTCCTCGAAGATTTTTCCATCTTTGGTGCCCACGTATTCCACCTGCTCGTTCTTACAGCGCACGATGTGCTGCTTTATGTCATCGGAAATGTTCTGAATATCGCTGCATCGATGATTATCGCACCGCGACACCGGATGGTGAAGATCTTCCGGAGCCGAGCAGACCACCATCGCACGAACGCTCGTGGTGATCTCCGGAGAGGCGGAAAGGGACACATTGAAGGTGCACGTGTTTCCCATTTTAACGAACAGCTTGTGCAGCTTCTCCGAGTACATCCAGCTGGTTTTGTCGCTAGCCTCGCTCGGTAGGTTCACCCGGAAGTTGATCCAGGGCAGAAAGAGCTTCTCCAGCGAAGGGAACTGTTTCAGATACTCGAGACAGGTGGTCGTCGGCTTGCAGTCGATGTTTGTGGCGTACACTTCCAGATCGATCGCCTGGTTCGGCAGCAAACTATCGAGGGCTTTCGCCGAGATCGGGAGCTCGAAATCGGTGGCCGAGGTAGTGATGTCGCCACAGTTCAACACCATCGTGGCGTCATTCGCGTACGTTTGGCTGTTGAACAGCTCCATCGTTTGGCTGTCCAGATCCTTCAGTTCGTATTGCTGCTGTGAAGGAAGAGTTTTTGGTTAGCATTGATTTCTACGGGCGAACGCATTGCAATCTTACCGAATTTCCCAACAAGGGAAACATCTCTGTCTCGCTGTCGATCCTGTTTTTCCGAAAATGACGAATTGGAATGAGGGGAATTGTTCAAAAAATTACATTTGAATGACTTACTCAATCTCTTCCTTGTAGTCGCCGTTGAGTTCTTGGGAGTCGACCATCTTTTTGCTGGTAACTGAGGAGAATCTGTTTCGTAGTAGTTTTCCTTAATTTGCTGCTGTTACCTACACGAAACGGAACAGAACAAATAATTGATTATTGATAAGCCTTCTTCTTCTTCTTCCTTTTTCTCGAGGAACCATTATTGACGATTCGATGTGAGGGCCAGTTACTGCGGACTATATGTCCTGTGTTCTTCTGATGACCGCATAATTCCAATATATCTTTATAAAATAATTGGCTCCGGGATTCGAACAGCTCAGTAAGAGTTGCAAATTGTTTTTTATAAGATCTTTTATCACGGCAAACATGATTATCTTGCGGACAGTTCAAATTCACACCATGAGTTTATAACATGGCGACCGTGACAGAACCGATAAGATACATGACTGTATATCCGCAGACACGCTACACTAACCGCATTAAATGCGTTTGAAAGATCGATACATGTTGAAGCAGTCACAGTTTTGACGTAGGACAACATCTTTGATTTTTATATAGGGGGGTCACTCTACGAAAAATGTAACGTTTATTAGGAGTTTTCAAATGCATATCACGTAGAATCATTCTTACGATATGTGTTATAATATATATCATTAGACGGCTATTTTATCCAGCATTTTTATCGCCTGAGACATCAATAGTAGAAATAATAACATAAGTGAGCAATTTAACAAATAAAAGAGGTATGATTTGCGAGCGGATGCGAAGGTAAATCATGTATTATGCATTCTTTCTTCCAACTTCGTTCCCATGAATGTTGTATGTAACACACAATTGCGTGCAATAATTCGTTCTATCTAATGAAGCAAGTTGTTAAAAAATCAGATGCAAGATTCCATGCATCATTCAAACTTCATGCAAGATTTTATCAAAGCAACGAGAAAAGTGTCACCCATACAGTGATCGTTCATTAATTAGGAGGAGGCAGCGATTATCATGCGAGGACCTATTGAGATCGGTATTACATCGCATCACAAAAATGAAACGAAATGAAATATTAATAATCTTCATGACTCATATTCATAATTCTCAATGACTCAATTCCTTCTATAATAGATTGAGCAGTAGAACCAATACGACTTGATTGTGATTGTCTGCAAACGAACATCATTTCACCGAAAAAACTACTGCTCGCGATGCCTAATAATAGGAATAAGACAATGGAGAGAAATCACAATACCATAGCTATTCATTATAAATAAAGCGACTTCATGATTTCATGTGTATTTTACTTCAAAATATCACGAAATCGTGAGTATTTTCAACTTGTTTCTTCCCCATAAATTTCATATTCAATGTAATCAATAACGAATATAATTTTTTTGTTTACCCATTCACATATACTTCATCTACCATTCCACCCTGTTATGTGTCCCACTGATATTCATTAATCATTTTCAGTTAGACAGTTGAACTTCCTGCCAGAAGCTTATTGTCTTTCTTTGTTCGTTACAAACCGTTTGAAGGTTATGAGTACATACAACAAACGGCCTTTTTCAGGGCTTCTATTTAGAGTTTCAAAAGAGTTAAACTAACAGATTTCTGAACAATAAAAAGAATTACATCTAAAATAACCAAGTGTTCTAAACTTTCGTCCGTGCCTCTAGGCTCAGACCCTTCTATTTTTTTTCCCTTTCACTTGCTTTTATCCAGTTTGTCACAAAGGAAACGCAAGTGGTCGTTGATAACTGTTTACGAAAACCGAAAGAGATATCCAAAAGTACCCCACCTGATTCAAGGAACTGTTGTAAACGGTGTAGTACTGCTGAATTTGCTACCTTTGCCAACGTTGATACTAACGCAATCGGTCGTTTCCTGTGGGTGAGCTCGGGTCACGATCATGTTCTGGAATAACAACCACCTTTATAGTTTTTAAAGATTCGCTTACTTTGTGGAGACGTGACATGATATTGATATCTTCGATGATCTTGTCCATTACCTCTGAGCTTAGGTACCTGAGCAGGTCGTAGGTTAATTTATCTTCTCCTGGCGCAGCGACTTTTCGTTTAGAGCATCATTGTCCAGTTCTCCCTCGTCAGTAAGTCATCTGTGGCTACTCTCGAAGTGGATAAAATGGATAATGTATTTCTGGAGATGAATATCGTCCCCCAAAATGTGTATCAAAGAAGCATCCAGCTTCATCTGCATCGTCTTAGACAATGTTATTTTCTTTCTTGCTGATTCGTTCCCCTGCTAGTCTTCCTATTTTCTTCCGAAAATTCCTTAATTTCTTCTCGTTTTCTTCGTTGGGAAATTGCCGCTTTTCGCTTTAATTCTATGAGGTTCTGCACAGATTACATATGAATGAGATCTTTTATTTATCTCATGGCTATGGTGACAGGACACGAATGTCGGACAGGGGTGTTGACAAGGGTACTGTAAAGCCAGCCTTGATTGAATAGGAAATTGTACTTAAAAAGAAAACAATCTTTTTTCATTGAACATTTTATTTCTTTTCACAGAACCCACGCTTTTTGCTAACCATATCCACTATTCTACTCGAGAGCATTCAATCGATTGGCGAAGGAACCTTTGGTGATAAAACGTCACCTATTTCTCAAGAAATTACTCCGCAACTCGATCGTAAGAAAACCATTTAGGAGCTTTCACCAAAAAATTGAACGTATTTTTGACTTTCCAGATCTTCAATACATCAAACGAACAAAGATTTTCCCACAGGACGAAAAGTCAAAGGGAGCATAAACAATAGTTATATCAGAGAAAATCAGTCGGTATCGACATTCAAACCATTTTTTTCAAACCATCAAACACGAGCTGGATTTCAGGCGCTGTAAGTTCTTCGAGACTATCAAATGACTGTCGACAGTATGAATGTCGTGACATCACTCATAGAGGAACCACAATCTGACTGCTTATCGAATATCATGAAGTTTGGCAGTACTGAAATTGAAACACTGGATATCGAGCGTTTTCAACGCGACTGTTGAAAGTGCAGCTCTCTCAAACGTCACTCCAGGACTATCGAAGAACAACACCGCCAGCAGAAAATTTTTTTTTTTCTAGAGCTGAGTATTTGTTTTGTATATGTCATATGAATTTAATTTGACGGAGAAGTTATTCAAACAAAATGTTAGGATTAGTAGTAGTAGTATCAGAATATTGAAGGCAATTTGTATCGACCAGACGCTGATTGATGCTGTCGGAAATGCTTTACTAAGGTAAGTGAATAAATAAAATAAAAAATGGGTGGGTTATATCTATCATAGACTGTATGACCAAGTGCTGAACAAATTCAACGGATGCCTATAAAAATATAAATTGGTTTTTGTCGACAAGTTTGCCGGTGAGCCAATGATCTGGCAGAAAATCTGCAGCTGTGGCTGGAAGACTCCGATTTTCATCACGATTTCTACGCGCAGCTGAAACGCGAATACGAACGTTGCCCAATACATGACCTCAAGATCATCATCGAAGTTTCCAATGCTCAGATCGGTAAAGAGGAGGAGTTCAAACCTGTAATTGGTATGTACAGCGCACACCAGTTAACAAATGAAAACGGCCTAGGACTCATCGATTTTGCCACCTCTAAGAGTATGACCGTACGCAGTACTTTTTCCAACAAATTTCTCCACCAATACACTTGGAGGTCACCAAATCAAACAGCATCTCAGATCGATCATGTTCTGATAAACGGTCGGCATTTCTTGGACATAACTGACATCAGAACACCTTTAAGGCGCTAACATCGACTCGAACCACTATCTAGTGATGATTAAAATGCGCCCAAAAATCCACTGAGAACAACATTCGATACCGATGCTCGTGACGGTACAATATCACTCGACTGAAACAAACAGATTTCGCCGAAAACTACGCGCATTCGTCTGAAGCTGAGCTGCCGGAAAAGGACCAAATTAAGCATGATTATAACAGTCATAAACAGCGTAACGGAGAACATCCTAGGATACGGAGACGACGGTACGAACAAGCAAGTCAGCAAGTGTTACACAAGAAGAACGCTGCGCGGGAGCTAATGTTGCGTCAAGCTACCCGTCAACTCTTCAGGAAAAAGAAGCGCCGCTAGGAAGAGGAGGAGTGTGAAATAAGGATGGGAGTATCCTGATGAACGAGCGTGAAGTGACCGTAAGGTGGAGGCAGCACTTCGATGAACATCTGAATGACGTACAGGCAGAGGATCAAGATAACGATGGAAATGATTACGTTGGTGCAGTAAATGATGAAAGTGTACTACCACCAACGATAAGTAAAGTTAAGAGTGCCATCAAACAGCTCAAAACAACAAATCAACTGGAAAAGATGGCATCGGAGCATAATTTATCAATTGGCCCGGAAAAGTTGGTTAATTGTCTGCATCGATTGATTGTCAGAATTTGGGAAACAGAACAGCTACCGGCGACTAAGGGCGACAAACTAGACTGTGAAAACTTTCGTGTAATCACCGTCCTGAATTCTGCCTACAAAATGCTTTCCCAAATCATCTTCCGTCGTCTATCGCCACGGTCAAATAGATTCGTCGGCGGTTATCAGGCCGATTTAATCGAACGTCGCTCTACTACTGACCTTGCGGCAGATCCCCCCGAAATGTCGTGAGTATAAAGTCCTAACGCACCATTTATTCATCGACTTCAAAGCCACAGATGATTCAAAAACACGAAAAGAGCTTTGGAGAATCATGGACGAAAACGGCTTCTCCGTGAAGCTGACAAGACTGATTAAGGCTACGATACGGTGCTGTGTGCGAGGGAGCTTCGACAAGGCGATGGTCTCTATTGCCTGCTGTTCAACATAGCACTGATGGGGGTGTTATGAGACGATCGGGGTTTAACTTGCGTGGTACGATTTTCAATAGATCCAGTCAATTCATCTGCTTCACTGATGACGTAGACATTGTCGGCAGAACATTTGAGACGGTAGCTGAACATTACACCAGCCTTAAGCAAGAAGCAGAGAGAGTTGAACTAAGAATCAATGCATCTAAAACCAAATACATGCTGGCATCTGGATCCGAGCCCGACAGGACCCGATTAGGTAGTAGTGTAATGATCGAACGACGATGGGTTTACCGAGCGCGTTATTTAAATAAATCAACAAAACTTTGTTGGTGCTCCACAAATTCGAGCCGCTAGGCGATGATATAATGACGCAATAACTCAACGCCGGGTTGCAATGTTGCATTCGTAAATCAAAACAAATCACGAGACAGAGTGTTGCGCAGAGCATCATCTAGGTGCTGTGCAACAGGCGGTGAAGTTGCATACCGTCACAAGTGCTAGCATAAACGGAGTTGCAGCATACATGCTACACATTCCCCTTGCCTGTCTTCTTTTCTCTCTCTCCCCATTGGATCCAAGAAAACATGTTCATACAGGAATGATGCAAGACTCTAATGCCGCGCGCGTTTGTTTTGTTTGGGTGCGTAAAGTTTTAAATTTGCATGCCTGCGAGGATTGTGTTTGCCGGGAAAATGCTATTGGAATATTCAGCTGTTTGCAAACACCACTAATTGATGAGAACGTATTGATTGAGAGTTTGTTCGAATTGGAACTAAAATCGCCAAGGGATTAGGTGAAATTGAAATGCTATTTTTGAAATCGGAACCAGAAGCATGTGTCTGAAAATGGATCAAATATTTTCCCTTCCTGAATGAATGACTCATCGTTGAGACTGAAAATTGGAAGTTTTGCAAAAATGGCGACCCTACAGCTGATTTTCAGTGTATCTCCACAGAACGTTTGCAAACGATTTCTGATTACTGATCAGTTCAGCAACCAATGAGGATTTTTCACGAATTCAGCCGTATTTCAGACTTACCTCTATTCAGTTCACTTTTCGACAGTATTTTTCGTAGGGTTTTCGTCGGCGAGTTGCCGCCGCTATTCTACGACACAAAACAGTACAAACTTTCCGCATTTAATTACGGCTACTTATGATAATCTGTTTTCCTTTTTTTGAAACAAACACTTGATGTTGACGAGAAACACAGAGACACGAAAATACCACACCGAAAGTATTGCACAAGACTGCTCAAAAAGATGAACGGCAGCCTACTGACAGCGGCGAACGGCTGGTGGTCAAAATACGCCAACTGGAAAGAGATAACAGTGCTGTCGCGAAGCTTAGCTCTCGCTCACTGATCAATATGACAAGCAGCATCGCAGGGGTGTGCACAAACGAGAAGCTTCTGTTGTGGCGTCTAGTTCGCAGGGTGATGTGTTCAGGATAAACTGGCTACAAAAAATAAGTGGTGAGGGAATATCGCAAAAACTATCAATACGTAGAATTGCAGGAAAACGTTCCCGTTCCTGATTCCGAAGATTTAATCATTTAAAAATGGGGCACTTAATTTTGGCGACAATGGCACCTCCCAGTGGTCGATTATGCAAACTGTTGACTGCTTTTTGTTTGTAAGCAGTTCTGCTCGGTCTATATTCTTACAATTCAAAATTCGAGGGATTGTATCCGAGACACGACTTTTGCGAATACGTCGAAATTTCATGAATAACTCTTTAGTAAAAAATTCTTGGAAAGGTTTAATGGCTTGCGTGGTTTTGTAAAATCAATTCGAGAAGCAGCGGTTCTTTCTTGCCTTTGCGAGAACAATACACTAGTTGGTCATATGTCACAATTTGTTTTCTATCAATGCATGAATTGCACTGAGTATTTAACGAGAGGCATCTTCCGTGCAACGTCATTCAACAAGCATCAAACACGCGTCTAACAGATGCACGCAGTTGCAGCGATAAAAATGAAATGCTGCTGATAATGACCGTTTAAGAAAAACCGTTCCTCGACTCTCGGTCAAAACAAAAAAAAATGAACAAGTTCTAAGTTTCGTCCAACGAAAACAAGCAGCTCACACAAAGTCAAACGCTGATGGCTAGAAGTGACCTAAAATCATTTGCACTCTTCTCTTGTTTCGCCTGCTTTGCCATGGCTCAGAAGGTTGTGTTAATTGCAATGCCAGATGCGCTTTAACGAAATATTCGCTAGCGTTCACAGCGTACTTATACGCTAGCGACAGCTTACTTACTATGCAAGGGTGGAGTTTACTACGCAAATATTCTCTTTTCGCTATCCCTTTTCGTTGTTTCTATTCTAGCGGCTTCATAAGTTGTCCGCTATTGACAGCTCTGTTCGGGAACGCACACAAATGGACAGAACAAATGTATGGGGAAATGGGATTGCTTCCAATTTTCATCAATTTAAATCATATACAGATTAAGGGATTGTAATGTATAGCATATCAAACAAATCTTAGAAAATTTCCGATTCGATTGGTATGCAAATCGTTAACGTTATCTTTATTTCATAAAAACGTGACCTGTTTTCTGATTTGGCACCCTTAATGTAAGACGAAGTCCTACGCCAAAACCAAACGAGTTTACGAGATATTCATCATGCAAGAGGAGGAAATTCAACTCGGGAATTGGATGGAAACTACTGGATTATTCTAAAAATACTGTGGTGCGATTGATTAGCAAGTCCAAGGGAACTCTCACCTGAAAAATGCGATACAAGCGTCGGTATGGAACCCTTGATCGTCAACTGCGGCTGCGGATCATTCGGGAAGATCAGGCCGATTCCAACATCTCTTATTACGACTTAGCGAAACTGAACGCTGACCGCTGTACTGTGCGGCGAATCCATTTCCGTGAAGGCTACAAGTGTTACCGAGCAAGTAGACAACCCCACCGAAGCCCCAAGTAACATACAGTGACCAGAATTCGGGTTCACAAACTGTGTACGGCCAGGTTCTGACGAAACGCGATGGATGTGTTATGATGGCCTATGGAATCTATGCGAAAGCCAATTTTCACCAATTCTCGGAGGTCAATTTCTTGAAGGAACCTGCTTGCGGCAAGGTTCCCAGCAGATCCAAGTTTACTTTTGCGGATAGGTTCGCGAAAAAAGTTCATGATTTGACAAGGGATTCGTTACGGATAAGATAATATCGGATTAGAAGAATAAGAACTCACATATATACTAAAGGGAGTATCTCAACAAACGGATTGTACAATTCAGGAACTCTCATGATACTCCAGTTACGTGTTGGCCAGATCTGGCCAGATGATGAGAGATGTAGGGAGTAGTCACCAACAGGGTTGCCAACTATAATCAGTTGAAAATAAAAATCAGGAAGAAATCAGGATATGAGTTAGGATATGGGTTGTCCGGAAAGTTCGTGTCGATTTTCGCGAAAAAAAAGGCATAGGCAGACTTACATATATTCAATTTTATTCTACATTATTTTATTATTTTGTTCTACAATCTTCCGTCATCTTCTACGCAGCTTGGAAATTCTATCCTCTTAGAACATGTTTGTTTTCTCATATTTTTTTATGCTAGCCATGGAGCTGAAGTCCTTGTCATTGAGAGAATATTTAAGTGATCTTTTGATCGTTTATAAGTTAACACCCACATCCCCATGTACTACACGAACAGATCAACTAACCACCGAACAACAGCGGTGACCCACTTCCAATAGAGCTAACGCATCAGTTCTCCGGGCGACACATGAACAAACAGCGCATCATCATTGACGGCGCATCGACCTGAATATTTGCACCGTCAACATCATCGATACCAACGACCCATCGAAACATCGACCTATCGTTCGATACACAATCCTAAGGCTCAGCGCTTTGGCCAGGTCGAAGTCCACCACGATCGAGCTCACCGGAACCAAACTGGAGAATCAGCATAACCGTACGCCGCGTTAGGGAACTCAGCTCAGGCTAATTAGTAAGGAATAAAGTCAGTCATAATTCGATGTTCAAGTGAGGTAGTTCGTTTATAATTTTTTAAAAACCTTCCCAAAGGCCTAACTTCTTTAACTGGCGCAGTCGGTAGGATGCGATTACCGCTCAAGTGTTTCGAAATAGATATGAAATAGTGATCGAATTGATTAAGTGCAGAACAATATCGGATTAACAGAAAATAGAAATAATCTAGTGCAAAGTGAAGTTTAACTGAATAACGAGAAAAAGAGGCCCAAATACAAAAGACAATACGTGTGCTTCGAAAAAGACTTGAACATTACTAATGTTTGTTTCAAAGAAGAAATTTATCAGATCAATCAATGAAGGTGCTATCGGGAAGAACCACTCTGCGAATATTAGTTTTATTCTCCATGTAAGTAATTCTCCACAATTATTATCTTATACCTTCTATATAACTAAAGTTAAAACACCCAATGTGGCAGAATTGATATCTGCATAAATATTAATAATATCATTATCAAAAGAAATTAAACGTATGTGCAAGTAGACCACCTCGCGTAGCGAGTAACTAGTGTGTAACAAACAGAGAGCATATCTGTAGTTCCACTAGTGCGGAAAGTTCTTATCAGACCATCCAACGGTGAAGTGCTAATCTCACACCGCGTAGGAGACTGATCGCATAGCAGAGTGAATATCTGTGGTAGATGCGATCGGTACAATAAGATTTCCCCCGGTCGAAAGCACAGTGTCTACACAGCAGAGAGAATATCTGCGCCGTGTGTAGCCAGCCGCGTTTAGATTGTAAAAAACAATCGCCATATAAAATATCGCGTTTAGATTTAAGAAAATTCTAAAGAAAAACTAATCAAATTTCTTCACCCCCGAGATATAGGATTTGATGGACCGTTTCCATCCCTATAATTTAAGAAATCGAGAAATGAACACGGAAATGAACAATTCTCCTAACCCAATACCTCCTCCTCCACCTCAACCGAATCCTTTACTACCCCCTAGACAGAACATGAATCGAATTGAAGAAACAAACAGAATATTCGAACAGGCTGAAAAGATTACGAAATCTCTCCAAACACCCCAAGCGGTGAGAGAACTGCAACCATTCGACGGCAATCCCGTTAAGTTGCATAGTTTCATTAGGTCCGTCGAACATTTTATGCCATTCATGGAACCTATTAAAAATACACCTTTCGAGCAAATTTGGCTTCAAGCTATAAGAAGCAAAATAATTAATGAAGCGGACCAAGTCCTAGAAACTTATGGAACTTCTCTCAACTGGGATGAGATTAAAGCAAATCTCATCGCTTATTATAATGATAAACGTGACTCAGTCACACTTACCCGCGAGCTGTTTCAACTTCAGCAAAACGGATCAGTTGAACAATTTTTTGGACAAGTACAAAATCTTCTATCCTTACTAATTAATAATACTAATATTTCTCCAAGAGAAGAGAATATTAAAAATGATAGAAACTCGACGCATAAGGAAAATGCTCTACAGGTTTTCCTAGCAGGGCTGAAAGAGCCGATTGGAGGGAACGTGCGTGCACGTCAACCCAGAAATATAAAACAAGCATTTGATGCTGCGGTAGAAGAACGTAACTATCAAAGTCGTACGGGCTTAAGTAAACCGACTTTAACACCACGTTTACCCAAACCAATACATTTTTATCCTCAATTACAAACTCGTCAACCGATGTTTAATCATCGACCATTTATTCCCCGTCAACCATATCAATCATATCAGCATGAAAGTATTCCAACCAGACCAAACTTTACGCCTCGTTTTCCAGCTCCACCTCAGGGCAATAATACCAACAATGGACAACTTCGGAAAGCATTACCGAGTCCAATGAATGCTGATAAATCCATTCGCTCTAAATATGTAAATTACGTTAATAGACCACCGCATAATTATAATGCAAGAAGCCAATTCTTTCCTGCTGTCCCACCGAGACCAGCACGGATAACGGAATTAAGAAATATTGAACAAACTCAACAAAACGCTCAAGAGTATCAATACGAGTATCAATGTTATCCCTTGGCAAGTTATCACCACGATTACTACCCAACGCCAATGGATAATTATTCATACGAAGAAGACCATTCAGAAATACATTTAGAAAATGAGCAAGAAACTTCCAATGAGACCTACGAACAAGAAACTTCTAGCGAAGCAGTCGATAACCTAAATTTTCAACTGGAAAGCACATCCCATTTCCCCAGGTAAACTCAAAAAATTTCATCCCTTACATGGAAATTCCCACACGTCAAGGGTTTGGATTGAAATTATTGATAGATACGGGAGCTAACAAAAATTATTTATGCCCCCGATTTGTGAAAAAATCTGTTGGATACACTGCGATTTTATGGAGACGGATTCCTCTGACATGATCAGTTTTGCGGCATGGGCTAGATTTTTATATTGTGGGTACCTGGGTTCACGAGCACTAAAACACTGAGAAATGAAATGGGAAAGTGTGAACAATAGGAAAGAAAGGAAATTATTATTAACCCCAAGCTTAAGGAGAATAGTTGGATAGTCATTGAGTGGAGAAATTTACCAAATTACAAAGAATTAAGAGTTAGTAGATTGCTGTAAATAGTATTGTAGAATAAAGTTTTGGAGTGTGAAATTACGTTTTGATAAAAAATAAAGTGTTTCCATACCAAAAATATTGGAATTCGTTGTTTGCGAAAAGCAAGTGGGCCGAAAATCCAAGTGCGAATATCGTGGATATATCGCAATCCAGGAGAACCACACCGAGGGCAAGGGCCCGATATCCAGATAAACATTGGTCCTTCGAACCGGATCCGTACAAAAGGATTTTGCAACCAACGGAATCGCCATCACGCTCACACAAAACTTTACTGCCATCTGCTAATTCACATCGAGGCACACAATAAACTGCAAAAGGATTCACACCGTATTAAATTGGGCAAATTATCTTGGCCCGTCCAGGTAAACAACTAATAATTATATGTCCTGCTGTTGCTGGGCAAATCAGGACCACTACACACATTTTCGATTTTACTTCTTCTATCCGCCGTCACAATCCACGGAGACGAATCGAAATATCATTCGAGACCGAACTTGAAGCGATACCATACCGACACGTCAAAACATTTTATCACGGCATACATTTCATCAATCAATCGGAGAAACAACAGTGGGAATCCTACGAAGTCTACGCACACCACTAAACACAATCGATTTATGCTGATACCATATCGTCATCACATTGAGCCAAGGTCAACGACGAGTTGAAACAATTCATTCACTGCTATTGCTGCCACAACACTCTTGTTTTCAAACCGGAATGTTTTCCTGGTTTGTCCAGGTAAATATACACAAGTTTATGTCCAGCCGCTGCTGAGACATTTTGGTCGGATCTACACCGTTTGTTTACATTTCTATTCCACGGTAAAAACACCCACACAACCGAAGTCGAACCGATATATGCACCGGGTCGTACCACAATATTGGCATCATTGAGGAACAGAAGACTAATTGCTAACTGAATTGAGCATCGCACCGCACATTATCACCGCTCATTCAGGAAAATCCGTCGCAAATCACCGCATATAATAATATGCGGTATATGTCCAGCCGAAGCTGGAGTTTGTTTTGATATTACACCAATTGTTTTCATCTCGCACACTTGTACTGGTTTGACACTTGTTTACCATTTCGTTGGACGTGTAACCGAGGGGCGCACATAATCGGAAAATAAATATTACACGTTTGACTATTGAGGAGCCGCAGATGTGATTCCGATGTTCAGCCGGCACACTGTTATTGAATATTAGAAGTTTATTCGACGTTAGCGTATACAATTAAGAAACGCTACACGCTTCTTTTTGTGAAGGTCAGTGGTACTATTGTATATGTCTAGTCGAAGCTAGGCCATTGGCGGATTTTACACAAATTTATTTCTCCCATATCTCAAACCCAATTGGAATTTGGAATCATGCCACCAACTACGAGGAACAATTCACTCAAGGCGCTGCTGGCGAAACTAAAGGCACTGGAGGGTATGTTCAACGATATTTGCCGTTTCGTCAATTCGATGAATGATGACACTCTAACGACTGAAGCGACAGTTCGTTTGGATAAACTTGACGAACTGTGGGAACAAATCAGCGAAGCAACGATGGACATCGAGATGCACGAAGATTTCGAGGAAGTTGACGATACCTACCCCACGAAACGATCGGAATTCGGCGATAGATATTTTAAGACAAAATCGTTGCTACTAGAGAAGGTGAAGGACCCGGAGGTGAAGTCGAACCCTTCAATTCGCGGAATAGAACAAAACCAACATTCAACTTATGAACGCGTTAGGCTCCCACAAATCAAACTGCAAACATTCGATGGTAATATTGATGAGTGGTTGAGTTTTAGGGATCTCTATATATCGTTAATTCACTGTAAATCCGACTTGCCAGAAGTAGAAAAATTCCACTATCTTAAGGGTTGCTTAGTAGGAGAGGCTAGGTCATTGGTAGACTCACTTGCTATCACCAAGGCGAATTATAAGATTGCGTGGGAGGCGGTGATGAAGCGGTATAATGACAGTAAATTACTGAAGCGTAGACAAGTGCAAGCATTGTTCAACCTACCTAACGTCGCAAAGGAGTCGGTCGTGGAACTTCAGTCGCTGCTAGAGGCTTTTGAGCGCATTCTTCAAACGCTGGATCAATTGATACAGCCAGCCGAGTACAAGGATTTGTTACTGCTGGATTTGCTGTGTTCACGATTGGACCCAACCACCCGCAGAAGCTGGGAAGAGCATTCTGCAACAATAGATCAGGACACAGTGAAGGATCTAACAGATTTTCTTCAGAAGAGAATAAGGGTGCTAAGCTCGCTGCCAACCAAATCCATCGAACCAAAGTTGAATTATGTCCCTCAACCGAAAAGAAAATTGCCGACACAAATGAGTCACAGTGCATCGCAATCCTCGAGCGGACAATGTGTAGCGTGTCCAGGTAGCCACTTATTATACCAATGCCCGAAATTCCAATCCCTGCCTGTATCAGCTCGCGATAAACTATTGCGAAGCCTAGCATTATGTCGTAATTGCTTCCGGCGTGGGCATCAAGCCACGGAATGCAATTCTCGATATGTGTGTCGTAATTGCAAGGGAAAGCATCATACCTTAGTATGCTTCCGGCCGGAAGAAGTCCAACCAGCTAAGCGTACGTCGGAGATAAGGGTCTCTACGGAAAGCAGCAGCAAGGGACTTCAACACAATGTGGAGGATAACACACCAAGCACATCATCAGGCACCATTGTAGTAACCTCAAATACAGCATCCAAGGGAACATCGTCCGTATTACTTGCTACAGCGGTAGTCTTAGTGGTGGGTGAGAATGGAATTACGTATCCAGCCAGAGCACTACTTGATTCGGGGTCGGAGTGTAATTTTATGTCAGACCAATTTTCACAACTCTTGCGAATCAAACGTAATCGAGCTGAGATGGCAGTATCAGGTGTCGGTCAGGTCAATACGAGAGTGACGCATTCGGTCAAGGCAGAGGTCAGATCCAGGGTAGGGGGGTATTCATGTAACTTGGAATTCCTAATTCTCCCTAAAGTCACGGGAAATCTTCCATCTACGTGCATCGATACCACAAATTGGAAAATACCACACGGCATAACCCTAGCAGATCCAGCATTCGCTATATCGAAATCCGTAGATTTAATTCTCGGAATCCAGCAATTCTTCACCTTTTTCAAACCAGGAAAGGAAATCCATCTAGGGGATGGACTACCCAAGCTCTCGGAAACGGTATTTGGATGGGTGGTAGCGGGAACAGTAATCTCATCGAGCATCGCGTCATATCACTGTAACGTCGCGTCTACGGTTAATCTTGAAGAACTGTTGACAAGATTTTGGTCGTGTGAAGAAGTGGACATTCCAAATAATTATTCTCCAGAGGAAACGCTGTGTGAAGAGCAGTTCGTTCGGACGGTTAGGAGAGATTCAAATGGAAGATATAAGGTCTCTCTTCCAAAGGATGCGAATGTCATGGATAAAATTGGTGAATCTAGGGACATAGCACTACGGCGTTTTCAATGGTTGGAACGCAGACTTTTAAGGGACTCAGAGCTACGTTGTCAATATACCCAATTTATGGAGGAATATATACACCTGGGGCACATGCGTAGGGTACGCGTGAACCAAGATAATCTGATTAAACGATGTTACCTTCCACATCATCCAGTAATCAAACAAACAAGTACGACGACGAAACTTAGAGTGGTGTTCGACGCATCCTGCAAGACTTCGAGTGGAATTTCTCTGAACGATGCATTATTGGCGGGACCGGTAATCCAAGAAGATCTTCGATCGATAATTCTCCGTTGTCGCACAAAACGGATAATGTTGGTAGCAGACGTTGAGAAGATGTTTCGTCAAATCATCATGGATGAAGGGGATCAGCCGCTACAGAGTATCCTATGGCGAACCGACACCGAGCAAGAAATTGGAACGTACGAGCTGTCCACCGTAACATACGGGACGAAACCCGCACCGTTTTTGGCTACACGGACGCTCAAACAGCTAGCGGATGATGAGCAAACCAACTTTCCCCAAGCAGCCAAGGCAATAAACGAGGATGTGTACATGGATGATGTATTGACGGGAACGAATAATGTGAAGGAGGCGGTAGATTTGAGGGTTCAGCTTGAAGCATTAATGAGAAGTGGAGGTTTCAAGCTACGGAAATGGGTTTCCAACTGCGAGGAAGTTCTTCATGGTGTACCAGAGGAAGATTTAGCGTTGGGAAGACAGGATCATGTTGAACTTGATCCAGAACCAGCAGTGCGAATGTTAGGCTTGACTTGGCTACCAAAAACTGACGGACTGAAACTACAGTTTTCAGTTCCGGAGCAACACCCAACAGATACGCTATCAAAAAGAAGGGTACTATCTATTATCGCAGGACTGTTCGATCCTCTAGGACTAGTTGGCGCAGTTATCACAGTGGGGAAACTTTTTATGCAACGACTGTGGAAATTTGAAGATGCGAATGGAAGGAAATTGGATTGGGATAGTCCAATTCCCTCAAGACCAAGAGATGAATGGCGAGAATTTCACAGACAACTCCCCATTTTGAACACTATCTCCATAAAACGTTGTGTTTTGGTACCGGATCCAATCATCATTGAGCTGCACGTATTTTCAGATGCTTCGGAGAAAGCATACGGAGCGTGTGCTTACCTGAAAAGTTGCAATTTGATGGGAACAACTCACATAGCACTACTCTCCTCGAAATCCAAGGTAGCGCCATTGAAAACCCAATCCATTCCACGACTGGAGTTGTGCGGAGCGCTGCTAGCAACGCAGCTAGCCGAGCAAATTTCAACTGCTATCAAAATCAATCCAGTGGTTTATTTTTGGACGGATTCAACGTGCGTACTGCAGTGGATAAGGGCAACCCCTTCCACATGGACAACTTTTGTGGCTAATCGGGTGGCAAAAATACAGCAGACTGCGGAGAATCGTACCTGGAACCACATCCCAGGATGCCAGAATCCAGCCGATCTTATTTCAAGGGGCGTGCTTCCTGAAGAGATTATTGGGAACAATCTTTGGTGGGAAGGGCCGTCATGGCTACGAGAATCCCAACGGCACTGGCCGATTCATCCAGTTCCAGCAAAAACAACAGAGGCAGAAGCTGAGTTCCGTCAGTCAGCGGTTAGTTGCGCGACATTGCAGCAGGATACTTTCACGGTTTGGTATCTCAGCAAGTTTTCATCGTTCACGGACCTGGTGAGGCGTACCGCATACTGGCTCCGGTTGATGAACATTTTGAAACAACAAGGAAAGAAGGAGAATTCACGGGATTTTCTCACAACATCGGAGTTAGTAGAGGCAGAATATGCTATAATTCGCAGCGTGCAGAAGGGAGAATTCAAGAAGGAGTGGAAGGCATTATCTAAGGGCGAACCGGTCACAGAGAGCTCTCCACTTCGATGGTTTAACCCAACCCTCTCAGCAGAGAATTTGATCCGAGTTGGCGGTAGACTGGAACATTCATTAGAAAGTGTCAATAGGAAACATCCGATAGTTCTACCAGCACGGCACCCTATAACTAGGATGATTTTTGAACATTTTCATAAGAAATTGCTCCATGCAGGTCCACAACTGCTTTTGGCAACAGTGAGACAACGATATTGGCCGCTACGAGGACGGAATCTAGCCCGTTTTGTGTATCACAACTGCAATCGTTGTGCTCGATTGAAGCCGACTCAAATACAGCAATTCATGGGAGATTTGCCAGCGGCGCGTGTGACCCCCGGAAGACCATTTATCAAGGTGGGTGTAGACTACTTTGGACCCGTCTTCATACGGCATGCATCACGTCGACCAGCTTCTAAGGCATATGTCGCTGTGTTCGTGTGCATGTGTACAAAGGCAGTACATCTGGAGATGGTAACTGACCTATCTACGGATCGTTTCATCCAGGCTTTGCGACGATTTGTTGGAAGAAGGGGAAAATGTTCGGACATTTTTTCGGACAACGGTACTAATTTCGTCGGAGCTCGTAACCAGTTAGGGGAATTATCAAGATTTCTAAGAGGAACCGATAACCGAGAGAAAATAACTAGAGAATGTGCGAATGAGGGTATTCAGTGGCATTTCAACCCACCTAGTGCCCCACACTTTGGAGGTTTGTGGGAGGCTGCGGTGAAATCAGCAAAAATTCACCTAATGAAGGTTTTAGGGGATTCGGTGTTGTCATTCGAAGACATGAGCACATTACTAGTTCAGGTCGAATGTTGCCTGAACTCAAGACCTTTGATCCCAATGTCCGAAGATCCAAACGAACTGGAACCACTCACTCCAGGGCATTTTCTGATAGGGACTAGCTTGCAACAATTGCCAGAGATGAGTGTGACCGATATTCCGATGAACCGACTCAAGCAGTGGCAAGCAACTCAGAAAATTTTGCAGTGTTTCTGGAAAAGATGGAGGACGGAATATTTGGCACAATTGCAGGGGCGCACAAAACGATGGCAACCGCCAATCCAAATTGTTGTGGGTCAGCTTGTAGTTATACGCGACGAAAATTTACCACCAACTCGTTGGAAAATGGTTCGCATCATTCAACTGCATCCTGGTATGGACGGAGTCGTCAGAGTAGTCACTTTGAGGACAGCTACTGGACTACTAAAGAGACCAGTGGAAAAAATATGTTTGTTGCCCCCAGCATGCCAACCTTGCGAAACTTAAAAAAAACATGGCTGCCGGTTTAGTATGCGAGAGTTTTGTCTTTTCAGAAATTAGATAATTTCAGCGCGGCCGAGAATGTTGGATACACTGCGATTTTATGGAGACGGATTCCTCTGACATGATCAGTTTTGCGGCATGGGCTAGATTTTTATATTGTGGGTACCTGGGTTCACGAGCACTAAAACACTGAGAAATGAAATGGGAAAGTGTGAACAATAGGAAAGAAAGGAAATTATTATTAACCCCAAGCTTAAGGAGAATAGTTGGATAGTCATTGAGTGGAGAAATTTACCAAATTACAAAGAATTAAGAGTTAGTAGATTGCTGTAAATAGTATTGTAGAATAAAGTTTTGGAGTGTGAAATTACGTTTTGATAAAAAATAAAGTGTTTCCATACCAAAAATATTGGAATTCGTTGTTTGCGAAAAGCAAGTGGGCCGAAAATCCAAGTGCGAATATCGTGGATATATCGCAATCCAGGAGAACCACACCGAGGGCAAGGGCCCGATATCCAGATAAACAAAATCCTTTGCGCTGCCTACACCAACTGTTGTCTCCAACATCTCAGGCACTCACAAAATTGAACGATATGTCGACTTCAATCCATTTCCCGACTTAACTGATAAATCGTTCAAATTTCATATTTTTGATTTTCATAATTTTTTCCACGGCCTTATTGGGTATGAAACGCTTCAGGAACTTAAAGCGAAGATTGAAACAGATGACAATTCCATAACCATATTAGGAACAAAACTTCAGATGCTCAGAAAACATCCAGAACCTTTCTCAAAGGAAATTTCAAGAGAAACCATTCATAATATAGAGATACCAGTTTCCGAGCAATCAGGTGATTTTTTACTAGAAGATGATCTCGAAATCAATACAAACCTTTTCATATGTGCTGGTTTATACCAAGCAGTAGGTCATAAAGCCATTGTCAGTCTCAAGAACAGTTCAACTGAGAATCAAACACTTTCATTAGATTATCCACTTGAGATCACTCTTAATAACTTTGAATGCTTGGTTGAGCAAAACGAATTCAATTTTTTGGAAGCTCGTCCTGACAGATTCAGAAAACTTATGGACCAACTTCGTCTGGATCATTTAAACAGAGAAGAGAAAAATAGTTTGATCAATGTCATTGAGGAAAATCAAGATATTTTTCACCTCGACAACGAACCCCTTACAGCTACTAATGTTGTGAAACATAAAATTTTGACCCATGATGAGATACCTGTGTATCAGAAAAGCTATAGGTATCCTCATTGCCATAAAGAGGAAGTCGGCAAACAAATTCAGAAAATGCTTGATGAAAACATAATTCGTTCTTCTACGTCACCATGGAATTCACCCATTTGGGTCGTTCCGAAGAAAGCGGATGCTGCAGGTATTCAAAAATGGAGAATCGTCGTTGATTACAGAAAGCTCAATGCTAAAACTGTGGATGATAAATTCCCCATACCGAATATCACGGATATCCTAGATAAATTAGGGAGAAGTAAATATTTTACAACCCTAGATTTAGCTTCGGGATTCCACCAAATTCTGATGGAAAAAGACGATATTCAAAAAACTGCATTTTCAACTGAGAACGGCCACTACGAATATCTAAGAATGCCATTCGGGCTGAAAAACGCCCCGGCAACATTTCAGAGAACAATGAATGCTGTGCTGGTAGGCCTAGCCGGATTTATCTGCCTAGTGTATATGGACGATATCATTGTATTCAGCAGCAGTTTACAAGAACACTGCAACAACTTAAATAAAATTTTCGCTGCTCTTAAAAAAGCCAACTTAAAAATACAGCTCGACAAAAGTGAATTTTTGAAGAAAGAGGTCTCCTTCCTCGGTCACGTGGTGAATGAAGAAGGTGTAAAACCAAACCCAGAAAAAATTGAAGTTATCCAAAATTGGCCAATTCCCAAAACCGAGAAGGACATTAAATCCTTCTTAGGAACACTGGGATACTATAGAAAATTCATAAAGGATTTCAGCCGGATAACGAAACCGCTAACACAATGTCTTCGGAAAAATGAGAAAGTAGAACATACTCCAGAATTTCTAAAAGCATTCAACAAGTGCAAACAGATACTTTCTAGCAGCGCTATTCTAATACACCCAGATTTCGAAAAAACCTTCATATTGACAACAGATGCATCCAAATACGCAATAGGAGCTGTTCTCTCACAAGGTCCAATCGGAAGAGATAAACCTGTTGCTTTTGCATCGAGAACACTCAGTCAAACCGAAGAAAAGTACTCCACTATTGAGAAGGAGTTACTAGCTATTTATTGGGCAACCAAATATTTCCGACCGTACCTTTTCGGAAATAAATTCATTTTATACACAGATCACAAGCCGCTTACTTGCGCCGTGAACTTGAAAGATCCATCAAGTAAAATTGCCAGATGGATGATTGCTTTAATGGACTATTCCTACGATATAAGATATCGTGCCGGAAAACAAAATGTCGTTGCCGATGGCCTCTCTAGAATTCCCCAAAATTTAAATCTGAATGAAGAACAAAATGATTCTTCATCAGACGCTGCTACGCAACATTCGGCAGACACCGATGACTCGGAATTTATCGCATGTACCGAAAAACCGGTAAACACTTTTTCCAATCAGATCATTTTGAAAACAGATGGAACTGAGAGTGAGACCACCGGAGAACAAGTTTTTCCCAAAGTCCTAAGACACACGTTTACAAAAGTGAATTTTGGTGTACCAATATTACTAAGAATATTCAAAGAATTCATGGATCCTAAAAGAGTAAATTGCATTTACTGCCCAGAAAATCTCATCAACACCCTTCAAATTGTGTATAAAAACTATTTTTCTCGCGTCAAAACGTTTAAAGTAGTTATTTCACAAAAGTTCTTAATTGACTTAAAAACTGAAGAAGAACAGAATGAAGTCATAAATACAACACATACAAGAGCTCACAGAGGCATCGAAGAAAATCTGATGGCTATCAGCCAGAAATTCTACTTCCCGAACATGAAAAGGAAAGTTAGAACACACGTCACATTGTGCAATACGTGTAAAACTGCTAAATATGAGCGACATCCTTATAAATTGAACCTAGCCCAAACTCCAATACCTAAAAAGCCGCTAGACATAGTTCATGTTGATATATTCATATGTCAACCAAACACGTTCATATCCGTGGTAGACAAATTATCGAAGTTCGGAATGCTTTTTCCAATTAAATCGAGATCGATTCCTGACGTCCGTTCAGGACTGACAAAATTCTTCTCAACATATGGGATACCCAGACTTTTGGTCAGTGACAATGAACCAGCACTAAAGTCTGTTGAAGTAAGAGGCATGTTAGAAGAACTAGGAATTGAAACATATTTCACACCATCTAATAAAAGCGAAGTGAATGGAATCGTTGAACGATTTCACTCAACAATTGCAGAAATGTTTCGCTGTTGTAGATCGAAACATGAGGGATTAAGTAAGAAAGAGTTGTTTAGAGTCACTGTAGCACTTTATAACGACACTATTCACTCTTCAACCAAGATGCGACCCAAAGAAGTATTCTTTGGAATAAAAGAGGGAGAGGTGAGACCGAGTAACATTGAAGAAATTGTTAGGAAAAGGAATGAAATATACAATGAAGCAACATTAGCTCTCATTAAAAAACAAAAACAAGATTTACAGCACCACAACAAAAACAAGGAAGCTGACCCATCACTGGAAGTGGACGAAACTGTATACGTCGCGCGCCAAGGGGTCAAAAGTAAAACAAAGGATAAGTATAAACGATATCAAATCGCAAGAGATAACACAAAAACCTTCCAAGATCAGAATGGAAGAACGATACATAAAACAAAAATAAGACGTCAAAGAAAATGACGTCTCGAAACCCAAAGTAGTACTCACATATTTCTCTATTCCAGATTAGCCCTTGATGTTACAGCAGAAGTGACGATAACAGACCTCTCACGACATGATGGAATAATAGCATTTAGCGAGAGAGAAGCGAAGATTATCACATCTCAACATTTCCATCTCCACATCGTGGATTTGGAAAAGTTCGAAAGTAGTTTCACCAACCTCCAGTATACGTTACACCAGTTCGAACGACAAAATTTCACGAAACCATACCTTAAAACATTGGACATTAGGATGAAACAAATTTCCGACAATTACAAACAGTTGAAACCCATACACCGACAGAAACGAGGACTCTTAAACCCATTAGGAACGTTTATCAAATCATTGACCGGCAATTTAGACGACGACGATTTACAATTAATCCGACAAACGATAGAAAATTCAAAAACCAAAACCAACACACTTATTGACAACAACAACCGACAAATCAGAATCAATCAGGAATTCGAAGCTAAAATTAACAATTTAATTAGCCACGTAAATGAAAACCAAATTGAGGTTTTAAGAAGAATATCGAGAATTGCCAATAACGTAAACACAGAATATGAAAATCATTTAAAAGGAATAGTTCACGATCTATTTTTCAATCTAGATCTACTAAACAACCAACTAAGAGACATTTTTGAAATTGTACAACTATCGAAAATAGGGATTTTATCTAGGGCAATATTAAACAATAATGAAACAGAGTTTGTACTAGAAAAGTTAGAAGAACAAAATATTCACATTAACAATATTGACCAAATTTATGAATTTCTTAGTATAGAAACACATCATGAAAGTACAAAAATAATATTTGTGATCAAGATCCCAATATTTATGTCAGAAAAGTTCCAATATATTAGATTTGAAACATTACCAAGAAAAAACAGAATTATATCGACACCCTACAACTCAGCTGTTCTGAGTAAAACACTGACACTAGGAATAAATAACGAATGTACAATTGTTGAAAATTATAGAATTTGCCAAAGACAGGAGCTCACGAATTTAACAGGCGACGGTTGTATCGACAACGCATTAAGAGGAATCAACGCATCTTGCCCCTACGAGGAACATCGCATCGGAATGGACATTAAGCCTATCGACGACCACACGCTGATCGTGAGAAACGCTGATAAATCCGTTCTTCTGGATTCAAATTGCAACATCAAATCGAGACAGATAACGGGAACTCTACTGATCAAATATCCAAACTGCTCTGTTTCAATCAATGGAAGCAAATACGACGACAAGAGGACAATTAATCATCACGAGATCAGAACTATTTCAACAATTGGAGTGAACTTTCAGCCAACAGTAATCTTCAACCAACCTGATCTGCAACAAGTAAACCTGCTTAGAATTGAAAACCGAGACCACATCCATAAACTGCAAAGAGACCACATAACACTGCAACATACTACGATTGGATTCCTGATTCCACTCGCAGCCATGATCATAGGATTGGCAATCATGAGCCTGAAGAAACATATTGGAGTATACACCACACCACGAAATGTATCAACAGAGGTAAAACCCTATGCTAACACAAAAAGCATGACATCTTCCCTCTCCTCAGATCAAACCCAACAAGACAAATCACTAGAAAACCCAGCACAAACAACTTCAACGATACTCGCAGAAGTTCATCTATGCAACAATCAACAACAGCGGTTTCAATTCTAGCAGCCTCATCGAATTGTACCTCCGAAGAAAACAACTTAAGATTCGAGACGAATCTTCATTAGGGAGAGAGTAGTTAACATCCACATCCCCATGTACTACACGAACAGATCAACTAACCACCGAACAACAGCGGTGACCCACTTCCAATAGAGCTAACGCATCAGTTCTCCGGGCGACACATGAACAAACAGCGCATCATCATTGACGGCGCATCGACCTGAATATTTGCACCGTCAACATCATCGATACCAACGACCCATCGAAACATCGACCTATCGTTCGATACACAATCCTAAGGCTCAGCGCTTTGGCCAGGTCGAAGTCCACCACGATCGAGCTCACCGGAACCAAACTGGAGAATCAGCATAACCGTACGCCGCGTTAGGGAACTCAGCTCAGGCTAATTAGTAAGGAATAAAGTCAGTCATAATTCGATGTTCAAGTGAGGTAGTTCGTTTATAATTTTTTAAAAACCTTCCCAAAGGCCTAACTTCTTTAACTTATATATTTTCCCCAAAAACCTACAGCATCACTACAGTGAATTGTAGAGAAATCAATATTCAAAATTTCAAGTTTTTTTTGAGTAAGATTGCACTCTAAAAGGTATTCCTTCATCAATAATTTTGCAGCTACTCGTACATTCAAATCATACAAGGCAATGCTGTTATCGTTATTATTTCTTTAAATTCTTCATTCTGGTTTCTTGAAACTATCTAGCACTGTTATGAAAAGCCTCGAAATATTTGTGCGTAGTGAAAATAATTCTGGAAAAGCTTATTCCGTTGATCACACATATTGATGAAAAAGTTTGCTCAAACTTTGTACCAGGAGAATTTGATTTAATTTGAGCATTATGCTTGTGCGAACCGGAGAGCTAATGTTACAGTTCTCATTTCCGTACATTTTTTTCTAATAATTTTCATTCTGATAAAGTAAAAAAGTACAAAAATCAGGGTGAATCAGTATCCCTTCTAAAAAATCGGGCTAAATTGAGTGATTATCAGAATATCAGGGAAAGTATCAAAAAGTTTGGGAAATCCTGAAAAATCAGGAATTGGTGGAACCGGCTGGCCAAGGCCGTGGCTGAAGAAAGTGTGCGCCGACTGTTGAACGGTATCAACAGCATTTATTCGAAATAAAGCCTGGTTTAGAGTTCCCGTGAACGTGAACTTGAACAGATGGTGGAATAGTACGATCATTTAACGGTGAACTACATTGTGAACAAACAACTCAAAAAATCGCGGTGAAAACAATGTTTTTGTTCACGTTCACGTTCATATTAAAAGTTCGGCAGTAAACGTGAAGTAAATAAACATCGAGCTTCAATAAAGTAATTCAGATAAAATATACAGTTGTTCACAGATCAACCCGAAGCAACGAAGTTTTTCAACCCGTGCAGAGAACCGATTGAATTAAATTGCATCCATATTGAAATTTCCATTGAAAACTTGAGAATTGCTGCTCAAGCTGGGCTTAGAGTTCCCATGAACGTGAACGCGGACAAACACTTTTTTGTTAATAATTCATCAGTCCATATATAAAACGCGAGGAAAACATCTTGAAACGATAGGAAGAAACATTTTATAGTTGAAAAACATGTTTAAACACAATTTATATTGATAAAAGTGGATTAATTCAATATTTCACAACGATTCTGAGTTTCCACCGTGGAATCGAGATGTTGGTTAATTCACCATAGTTCACAGACTTCGGCGAACGAGAAAACAGTACTGAATATAGACGTCAAAATATTTCCCCGTTCATATTCACGTTCGAATGTCCCAAGGCATTCTGAAAATGATTTCACCGTGAACTGTAAAAGGATATGTTTGGAAATTCTCGAGTGTTCAGTGAAAATTTCAATATGGATGCAATTTCATTCAATCGGATCTCTGCACGGGTTGAAAAACTTCGTTGCTTCGGGTTGATTCGTGAACAACTGTATGTTTTATCCGAATTACTCTATTGAATATCGATGTTTATTTACTTCGCGTTTACTGCCGAACTTTTAATATGAACGTGAACGTGAACAAAAACATTGTTTTCACCACGATCTTTTGAGTTGTTTGTTCGCAATGTAGTTCAAGTTCACGTTCACGGGAACTCTAAACCAGGCTTCACGGTGAAATAATTTTCAGAATGTCTTGGGACATTCGAACGAAGAACACGAACGAGGAAACATTTTGACATCTATAATCACAACTGTTCACGTTCACGTTCACCGAAGTCGGTGAACTATGGTGAGTTTAACAACATCTTGATTCCACGGTGGAAATTCAGAATCGTTGTGAAATATTGAATCAATCCACTTTTATTTGAATTGCGTTGGCACATGTTTTTCAACTAGAAAATGTTTCTTCCCATCGTTTCAAGATGTTTTCCTCTCGTTTTATTTATAGACTGATGAATTATAAACAAAAAAGTGTTTGTCCGCGCTCACGTTCACGGGAACTCTAAATCTACTTCAACGAGGAATTATTTGTTTCAGTTTTCTTGATGAACTATATTGGTATTACTTTTGTTTGTTCCTTAGAAAATGATTCTATTGAATGGTTTAAATATTCACACGCTGTTAGACACTTGATTGACTTACAAGTCTAGAGACACGCGTCGAGCGACCATGGATGTTCGCTCGAGTTCGCATTCATTATCCGCCTATGTGGGAAATTGCCAAACTTCCATCATAAAAATCATAAAAATAAATAGTACACATTGTACATTTAGTGCTACATGCTTCTACGCTATCTGTTGTGGCCATTATCACGGCCACACCAACGACTCGATCCAGTCCAAATAGAAATCGACCCGCGTGTACACCCCGGCAGAGTCAGAGCTTCCGCATGCGCTTCCGAACGATGTCACTCCAATCACATAGTACAAGCATCTGTGTCCTGGCAGTGTGGTTTGGAGGGGTCCTCCCGAGTCTCCCTGACACGTGTCCTTCCCGCCTTCCGGTGAGTGGGCACACAGCTGCGATTCGACTATGGAAAGGTCCAGTCTCCTAACACCCAGGTACATTCCACTGCATATTTCGTTCGGTAGCATGTCCAACTCAACCTTCATAAGCACGTCCGAGTGCGCACCAACTGTGTGGGAATACGTTGATTAATTTAAAGTGTAAACATTTCTTGATGAGAACTCACAATATCCCGTCGCACCGTATCCGATAGCGACCGCTTTGGTGACATTGAGTTCGCTCGACGGCCACAAGCAAGCTGGACGGATCGCAGATCCGAAATCGACCACTCTACTCAGCTGAACCAGCGCAATGTCGTTGTATTTGCTCCGGGACGGTTTGTACTCTGGATGCTTCAGTATCTGTTCGATTTCAAAATCAACACCGGTCGTTCCATCCGTCGTACTGTAGAGATTGTAATCACCCAACCGTACCACATTGGGAGCCCCAGACTGAGTGATTACACAATGCCCGGCGGTCAGCACAAATCGATCACTTATAAGAGATCCACCACATTCGAATCGAATTGTTCCGTCTGACTCGCGTATGCCCAGCACCGCCATGTGCGGAAATTCTTCCGGTTTGCTCGCATGGCCGCCCACAATCAGTCCAATCGATTCGTCACATTTTGGAACGAACGCACGCCGATCCGATTCCTGATTCAGCGATAGTGGCTTGAAGGAGATCTCCTTCGAAGCGAGCTCGCGATACTGTTCACAGTCTGTAAGTATGAAATTCCAATAATGTTACGTAATCTGAGCTTGATCAACCTGTCAAACTTACACTGTTCGCTTTTTCGCAAAGGTCTTTTCCGTTCCTGCTCCGGCACTGGGCAACAAATAACTGGAGCCCGATTTTTACTATAAGCGCAGATGTTTGGTCTGATGCCTAGTTTTAGTAGTTCTGGATATTCGGTACAATCGGAGCGCAACAGACAGATACCATTTTGTTTGTTGATTGTGCATTCATCACCTTCTGTTTTTTGCGAGATGTAATAAACAAGGGTATGAAACGCGGTTTGGGGAGAGCATTCACTAACCTTTCAGCGCGTCTGTGATCTCCGAAGCGATTAAACACCAGAGGATAATAATAGTACGCATCGCAATTGACGACTAGTTTCCAAACCTTTACACAGTGTTGTTTGAACGATGCCGTGGAAGAGACTAATTGTTTTATTCTAACGAAAATCATTCCTACACCAAATAGGTCAAGCTTATTGAACTTTCAAAATCATTTTAGGCAAGGTAACGAATTGAATAAAATAATCGTTCATTTGGGAAACCCCATAAGCCCATTTGATGTGCTTGCGAGAAAACGACTAAAAACTGTGTTTCTCAACATTTTGGCCTGGTCCTCCTGTTTGTTGCTATCAGGTTCGGTTATCACGCCCATACCATTTTATGTGAAACCACTTTTCCCTCAATATGACAGTTTAAGCTCAAAATATAACGTTTTAAAGTTGGTGAACTTAGCGAGTTTCTCAAACAAACGGGAAATCAGTGGTGTATTTATCGATTTGAAGTGATTCAATTCAATTTTGTGTACCTTGTACCTTGTAATGTATATGATGTTCATACCAAGTAAGAATGGGGTTGTTTATAAGTTATGCTCTGCATTGAAGGAGGGAGGGGTCACTTTCACAGTTCTTGATTGAGTTTAACTATGCATTTCCAGTATCGAATCATGCATTGTGTGGCAAGCAGAACGATATGCTTATTGCTCAAGGGTTGTCGAACGAATTTACAACCCGAAAAATACTGTTAGACAGTGGCGGAAAACCGACGCGCTTACCATCTGCGCTATTGCCAGATTGTGTCAGATTTTACAGTCATTTAAAATATTTTTTTGCAGCTGGTAAGAAAAGAGTTATGAGGCATTTGAATATTTTATTTTTTATTCGTTAAAAGAAATAAATTTTATTTGCAGGCAAACTTTCAAATGGTTTTCTTGGACAATTCATATATGAACCTTATTACTTGAATTGCATCATTGGCCATGTTCATCTCGGAGTTCTGTGTTATATAATTTACATCCGGAATACAGCCTTTCAACTTTCTGATGTCCTCAATTTTCCATACGTTGATCGGAACTTTCCCATCTAGTTATGCAGGATTGGAAGGGAGACTCAATTGACCTGGTTTTGATTTCACAAGCAAATTAAGTACTGCTGTTGGCGTCACGGCGATTTTTTTTCCACCACCATGTTCTTGAAGCAGGGTTACCAACCATAATTTTCAAAAATCAGGAGAAATGAAAATAAAAATCAGGATAAATCAGGATAGGTCATATTGGGTTGTCCGAAAAGTTAATGTCGATTTTCGGGACAACAAAAACATCATTTTCAATCAAAACATCATAATTTAATTTTATTTTCATAGTTCTATTTCACAATCTTTCGCCATCTTTCACACAGCTTAAATATTCTATCCTCCCAGAACATGTTTTTTCCTCGTCGAAAACTGCTGCGAGCTATACATGTGAGAAACAGGTTACTCATCATACGGAATCCATTCCAAATCCCACCAGAAACAGAGTAGATCTCCCTTCGGGCGAAGACCGGATAAGTAAAAGAATTGATAAGTATGGTATAAATCCTCGCATAAGCGGAAATGCTAGTGTTTCGCCTGACTTTTTGATTGTTTATATTTTTTTCCGAAAAACCTACAGCATCACTACAGTCAATGCAGAGAAATCAATATTCAAATTTTCATTGAATTCATCATCCATGCTTTGGAATGAATCTTTGATCAACAAATATGGAAAGCATATCAGTAGTGGAAGACTTGTTGATTTTTTCCCAATTTTTATTATATTTAGTACGGTTATAGATATATTTACCATAGTCCCATCATTAAAGTTGATTTTACTTTGAACCAGACGAACAAACTACATATAAAGTGTATTGACTGTGGATTCAAAAATTTTCTCTTGAGTAATTTTACACTCTGAAACGTATTCCTACATTAATAACTCTGGGATACATCTACATACAAATTATCCTCAATAAAGCATTGTTGTTCCTCAAACTTAATCTCGTTGTAATTTCATAAATTTAAAGTGCAGCGTATTTCAAGCCGAATATAATGAAGATATTATTCAGTGGTGTGAGCTGTGTTCTTCGGTGAAAACTGAAGATGAAAGTTTGTTTCGCAACGCTTGTCCCCGCCAGTAGTAATTTTGAAGTCCTACGTTGTCAATGCGGTAAAGTCTTGGACATCACCCTTCTAAATTTTTCAAACCTTGAAAATAGAAGATAATATCTTGTTTTTTTTTTATTTTTTAACACATTTTTGAAGTGTATTCGAATTTATTGAACACCCTGTATTGCAACTCAGTGTCGTAAAAGTTTCCACAATTCAAATAAATTTAGCATGCTATATTTCACTTGAATCATTTAGGGCTTTAAAAACAGTTTGCACCTTACTAGTCAAAAATTATCCTACTATTTCATGCTGAATAATTATAATAAAATTACCAAATTCGAAAACAACTTCAGCAACATGGTGTCTTCCCACAAGGCAGATAAATGTCTGAAACGTCACTAACCGATCTATGGTAAAAAGGAACCATAGTTTGACGCACAGGTTTTCGAATAGTACAACAACACATATTTGTTTTCTCTTTATACTCAAAATATGGTACAGATTGTTGCCAGAACTGGGCATGTCACACATCTTCTCTTCTCCACAAAAAAAAAAAGAATTGAATGAAAAAAGACGAAAAGAACTAATGCATGTGGATTTTTTTTCAGCGTATTTTCCTTCACAGAAAACAATTGAACCACCTTTGGGATGTTTGAGCTTATTTATGACGTTTAACTAACAAAACATCGAGCCATGTTCTGTTCTTCATACGTTCGTGTCGAGTCGTACTTCTTCTGCGCTTCCGTCCCGATCCGCAAATAATTTTGCAATTCCATTTTCACACAGCGTGGTCGTCCCGATCCGCACTCCGCATCATTGTAATTTTCTATACGGTCTTCCCGATCTCTACTTATTAAAAAAGATTCATCTATTTTTACCTTGCTGTATTTAAAAAAGTGGAACATATCGGTGTTAATAATTTGTACATCTTTAGAGTAACGCTTATTTTTAACATATGACCCGAAATCTTGAGATTCATTGCGTTACTGCGAAACATAATATAAGTAATATGTAATATGTATTAATGCAAAGAGCTACAAAATTGATGTGCATACTTTTTTTTAATATCACCTAAGGTAAATGATTTTGGTTTGTCTAGTCGAAAATATGATCATGGTTTGTACATTGTCTTAAATGCTCTTGTTCAGCGCACGTGTGTCAAATTAGGTATTCGAATATTTCAAAACATATAAATAATATTGTTTCCTTCATGATTTACAGTAGTTTTAAAGTATATTTTTACGGATTCACATATTTTGAAGGATTATAAAATCTAATGTTATTTTGTCCACATGATTTCTATGGCAACCGCTTGGCGCGCTGCACTTTGTTTATGTTTGTTTACGGTGTGCTTCGCGCATAGCAGAAATAAAGTTTCTCTGTGTTGATTGTGTTGAGGTGAACATTTTCAAAATGCCTAAAAAAGGCAATATTCTGAAGAAAGCCTAAATTATGTATGGATCAATATGATGACAGTAAACTCGAGCAATGAGAAATGCAACATCAACTTTTAAATTCGAATTTTTTCATTCAAAAATTATGATTTCTAAAACTGGACAAACCATGATCCGTGATCATTATTTCTCTTTGAGGAAAATCGTTAAAAGCATCTATATGAAAATAATTTCAACGCCCTATGGTAGAATTAGAAAATAGAGACTTAGGTCTTTTCAACAAACTCAAACTCGTCTTGATTCTATGTGATTTTCATGAAGAAAAATCAATTTGCATTTACTAGTTGCATGAAAACACCGTAAATTGGACAAACCAAGATAATTTACCCTACTTAACATAGAAATATAATTTAAAAAAACACTTTGTTTTGTTAGCCTGTAGCAACCAAAGTATAGAGATACATTAATTGAAAAATAAATCATTGTGTCTGGCAACAAGTTTCAATTTGGCTATCATTCAAGACAACGTGCAGTTTAACATGAAGCATTAGAATATCTGCCAACCATACTGTATAATTTATACTTTTTTCAAACGTATCATTTACTTACATATGATCTTCATGCCTCCCATGGTAGGATAGTTCTGCTACTTGTAGTCTTCCACTAACGGGGTAGTCTTCATGTAATTTCTAGTTGCACCGCCCCCCACCCCCAAAAATGTGCTACTGCCCCTTTGCACACATACAAACTTTAATGAACAAACAAACAGATTTTTCTAATTTCAGCTTTATCAGCATGTAAACATGCTAATCAAAAGCGTTACATACCCGTTTTTTGATATCTAATTTTTTGATTTTTTATGATCTTTTAAACAGTGATTTTTCATGAAAAATAACTTATTTTTAACAAAAATGGCTGCCATTTCGGCAATTATTCGAATTTTTAAAAACTCATATGCAACGCTATAGGTATCGTCCTAAAGTTTCAAAATATTCATCGGAATTCGTTCTGCGACAACCCGTTGCTTCAAATCCGATACCACCAGCGAGGTACTGATTTTCTGACAGCATCTACGCATCCCGCTGTCAACAGCGTAATAATCATCTTCAAATATACTTTAAACCTAGGTAGTGCGGACTGAATCAAAACGGCTGTCAAAAAAGATCCAATTGAAATGTCAAAAGAGATCCAACGATCAGGAGTGTTATTTTTCTTATGATAATCAACACTATAAAAGAGGTATTGTTGTCAAGGGCAAAAATAAGTAAAATTATAAAATGAATGAACTACATTTTTCCGTCAATTATTTAATTAACCATTGCATCTCTAAAAGAGCATCTCAGCCTTTCACTGAGCAACGCATTTTTAATGTCCCCTCTCTTTGTCATAACGTTTTTCCGAACGTAATAAAAACAAACAAAGTCAGAGTCACGTAAATGTTTACTCCTGCGATTTGGAAATATTCGATAAAAAGTGGAAGGAAGAGCTGCCAGATGATTTTTAAAAAAAGTCTGTAAAAACATGTGAATGTCTGTTAAAAATGTGGAAAAGTCTGTAAAAGTGTGCAGATCTATAGAAATGTCTTTTAACGTTAATTTTCACTTATTCATTAATACTTTGTACATCACGATGCACGTAAGATTGTATTCTGTATATATATACAGCCATTCCATGCCAAACGAATATAGTGGTTCTCAGATCTTCGTCAAAAGTGGTAATTTTGTTCTTTATCGCAAAACATTAAACTCGTATTTTTTTAATTTGTCATTAGGGTGCCCATTTCCATTTTAGGGTGATCCCAAAAATCATTTTTTTTCCACTTTTTCCCAAAATGACTTTTTTCAAAAATTTATAACTTTCGAACCACTCAACCGATTTAGATGATCGACATATCAAATTTAAGCCAATGAGCTTTAATTGATAAATATTTAACTTGCATATCTATAAAAAAATATCGATATCAGAGATGCTATTTTTTTCGTTTTTGAAATATGATTTTGCAAAACTAATCGATGGTTCGAAAAACAATTTTTCCCCATTTTTCCCACTACAAAAAGTCATAACTTTCGAACTATTGGACCGATTCATATCATCGACATATCAAATTGAAGCTTACGAGTTATTTTTCTTTGAAAAAATATTACTTTTGCGAAAAAATTGAATTTTGTTTCTGTAATTATGGATTGAGTTAGTTTTTCATAGTTTTCTCGGTTAAAGATAGGAGCGCTATATTTTTTTATATTTTTTATGGAAAGCTGAGGATTATTTACCTAACATATCTCGATATCAGAGATGCTATAGTTATTGTTTTTAAGTTAGAATTTTGTAAATTTAACATGTTTTAAGTCTTTGATCAATATTCATATGTGACTAAACTAGACCTATGCTACTAGAATCCAATCTTCCCGCAAGTGTGAATTTTGCTTATTGGCTTCAATTTAATATATCGATCATCTAAATCGGTTCAGTAGTTCAAATGTTATGATTTTTTGCAGAAAGTTATTTTTGAACAAATGGGGAAAAATGATTTTTTAAAAAAAATCATATCTAAAAAACGAAAAAATAGCAACCCTGATATCGAGATATGTTGTGTAAAAAATCCTCAGCTTTCAAGAAAAAATATAAAAAAATATAGCGCCCTCTAGTCCAAAGTCATAAAAAAATAAAAAACGACTACAATCAATAATTACTAAAATATAATTATGTTTTTCGCAAGTTAAATATTTTTTTATAAAAGGCTAGGTCAATTTTATATGTCGATCATCTAAATCGATTCAGTGATTCAAAAGTTATTAATTTTCATTTCTCATTTTTGGGAAAAAGTGGAAAAAAATGATTTTTCGGACCACTTAATAACTTATGTGCTGTAAATGTGTTTAAATGTTTCAACGATCTACACATACATACATACACATACATACACAAACATACCCGTTGTTAATTTTTATAAAAAAACAGTATTTCTCCGTTGATATATTGGACATCCACCAAGGCTTGCGGTCTTGTCGTTGATGGAATTTATAAAAAAAATGCAGTGTATATTTTCCATCCGCCATGCAAGGCTATACAAGTTTTAGATCACCACACGGCCATGAACCATGTCTGTCGTAACAATATCGAACAGTAACCCATATTTCGTCATAAGCAGACCCGAAAGCAAATGTAAGTTGTTGAAAATAGAATGAAAATTTTTATTCGATGTTGTTTAAATACTTAGAAGACATAGTCCTGACCCTAACTTAACTATTTTTCAATAAATCTCCTTGCATTTCAGCAAAACAATCTTATCTAGAACAGAAAATAATTATCAGAGACAATTTTCGTTCAAGATTTTTCCTTATCTGCAGAGAATGCAATTGTTCATTAATTGTGAATAACCGTATCCTCTGTTTCGTCTGCAATGATGTCAGGCAAAAGTGCTTATGTGTATGAGTTCCAAACATCATACACACCAGATGGGCCAACAAGAAGGACTGCCGGGCCGCAGGTTGAGTATCGCTGGTCTAACGTCATGTGTATTGATATATACTAAATATAATAACTTTTCTGTATTAAAACTATGGAAAAATGTCATATGGTGAGTCAAATATTTTTGATGTGATGAATAGATGTGATGAATGTTTTACAGATATGTCTGTAAATTTACAAACATATTTGTAAATCTGGCATCTCTGGTGGTCTGAGAATTTATTGCAAGAAATCGCTTGAAAACATGCATGAATTTGCTTGAGAATGAAATGAATTGAGTCCGCACCACTTAGCTTTAAACGATAACCAAAATACACAAACAGTGGGCTGTGCACTTCGATTATTTCGCGAACGCTCATGGGCACACATTTTGGCGATCGCTCCTGGCAGGATCGGGGACCGCTCGAAGCCGAGCGGCGACTGCCTGCTGATATGATGGCGGAGAATGTGCCGAGTGCCCAGTTCACTTAATCGCTTAACTGACGATGTTCGTGTTGCCAGAACTGGGCATGTCACACAGAGAATTTCCCACAAATTTGTTTACTATTGGCGATCGACGGCGAAAGCGGATCATAAACAGAATTTTATCTCAGACAATCCTGTTTGTCACCTTTTTTATATGGGGCAGATCACGTACCAGGATAGCCTCCAATGCCTTTGAAGAAGTGCTTCGCATTGCTCCAGTAATTGCAACGCATGCTAGTCGTTGAAGTTTGTTTAGCTTTTTTGTAGCTACAGTCTCCTTAGTCTTTGGCCACCATATAAGTGAGGCGTAGGTTATCCTAGGCCGCACAATTGCAGTTCAAACCGACATAACCAGTTTAAGGCCCCATGTTCTTCCTATCATTTCAGAGCATGCCCATAGGGCTGAGTTGGCCTTGCTGATTATTGAATCTAACCCAGATTGTGTAAAGTTTAAGGCCATCTGCATTCTGCTCGATATCACGTCGTCAAACTTGCCACGTACCATTATGACTAGATCATCGGCGAAGCCCACAACTTGGAATCCTTCTAACCTCTCGAAGTGCTACCTAAAGACTGTCCACGTTAAATTTTGGACACCAAGATGATGCCAGTAAAACAAAAATTCACGTAATACAACAAAACCGATAAACAATTCAGTAAAATAGACTTATATCTAAAACAAGGAAAGCTTACTTCGATGTTGATTACGTTGTCTGTAAAATTCACGAACTTTCTTGGGAACATTTGCCATTAGGTTCCGTACAGTATCCTCAGATATGCTGGCGGCGGCGTTTTTCCATTTCCTCTTGAAATCATTAATGCCATTCGCTTTCTTCTTAGTTTCGAATAGTTTTCGCTTAATCAGAGCCCAGTGAGGACAGTACGGTGGAGTTGCTGTTTTGGCACATATTTGACCTCATGTGCATTATACCATTCCAGGATGGATTTTGCATAGTGATAAGAGGCCAAATCTGGCCCAAACAAAGCTGGAGATTCGTGGCTTCTTATGAATGGTAGCAACCGCTTCTGGAGACATTCCTTCTCGTAGACATCTTTGTTGATAGTGCCGGTAGAAACGAAAAATTTGGATTTTCGGCCACAACTGCATAAGGCCTGCCAAACCAAGTACTTTTTGGGGAATTCAGACTGCCTCTTGGTCCGGAAACACTCGGCTACGGCATTCCTTCGCATTGCAGTATAAAAAGCGACACCAGGAAGCTGTTTGAAGTCTCCGAGAACATAAGTTTCATCGTCCTTTCTGGTTCATGAACCTTTTTTGCAAAAACTGGGAGTAGAGCACCTTAACACGGCTTTTGCAGTGAAATTTTGCTTATCATCACGATTGGGCACCTTTTTCACCTTGTACGCCTTCAGCCCATGCCTCTGTTTCACTTTTTGTACATATGATTTTGATTTTCCAACCTTTCGAGCCACATTTATAACTGAAAGGTTGGGATGTTTCTCAATAATGGCAACCACCTTTCGGTCTATCTGTCGGGAGCATACTTTTCGATTTGTTCCGCTTCCAACCTTCCGACCCACAGTTAAGCGCTGGTCAAACGATTTGCACACACTAAACACGGTACTCTTCGGCAGTTTTAGCGTTTTTGGCGAGATCGCGTACCGACAGTGTTGAACTTTGCTGCCGTTCGCGCAAAATGCGTTTGCGTACTTCCACTTGATTCGACGCCATTTTACCAAACTGAAGAAGAATATAAACATGTTGGACATCGAAATAAAGAGGAGGATTTCAGCTGTCATGTAAGCAATGTTGGTGATTGACGAGAGAATCGACGAAAGCATCCAACTTTTTTCAGCATGTGAAAACAACTTCTTCAATCAATGTGTTCGTCTCGCATCATACGATGCCACTCAGTGAGTGAGCGAATCCAAACATGTGGTAGACAAGTTCATTCTGTCTCGTAAGTAGAAAGAACAGCAGCTCTGTCGACCAATGATTCACTCTCCGTCGATCGGATTTGTGTGCGGATGAGACAGAGAAGGATCGCCAAGCGATAATTTTCCCATGATTGTACTCATTTGAACAATTATCATACCGACAGCAAGCGTTTTAAGGGCCAATGCAGCAAATGTCTGTATATTGTGATGCATACCGTACAAATATTTATAAGCAGGGAAAAAAGCGGCGATTTTTATTCGATCAGTTGTTTTTGAATGTCCCCTACTTATTCTTTAAATTTATCAGGTGTAATACATATTTTAGATTAATGTGGGTTAATTGTATATGCGATAAAAGATGTTATGATTTGTAAATGCTTGTGGTACAGTAGTTTGCTTCCGAAGAATAGCAGCATAAAGGACATTGGAAAACCCCCAGCAAGTAACTTTTAACGACAAAAAAAAAAGTCTGGTGCATGAGAACATACACACAGATATGATATGAAATTGATAGCAAGAATTTTTATGTTATCCGGATGGTCTATATTTACCAGTTTTCGCATGGAGTGTAGCGTTTCACCAATCGATGGAAAATAAATACGATACAGTAATCTTCCGAATATACATATTTCAGTTTTTGCGGAATGTTTCTTCAGGATAGAAATGAAGTTCTAATATAAATCCGAAAGAACTTTTCACACCATCAAATAACGTTACGTTCCAGATTGTATCCATTACTTCTCCCAACAAAACGTTTTTAACTTGTTTTTAACCCTAATATACTCGCGCAAATGGTCTCCCAGACCGACAATCAATAATTTTGTTGCAAGAATGCAAGAGGATGAATTAAATCACTTTAAAAACTTAGTTAAGGCGAAGAACACATATTAATAGATTATCACGTATTCTGCAGGGAATATTGAACAACTTTTCTTCTGTTAAGAACATAATAACAGAAAAGGTTACAATTATGATTTTTTGGGGTTATATTGAAATAATTCTAATATAAGTTAAGAATGAGTAAGTACAGGTCGGACTCGATTATCCGGAGGCTCGATCATCCGGAATTTTAGACTCGATCATCCGGAGTATTTTGGTTTTGATTTTTTTTTGATCGAAAGTTTTGAACAATTTGTTAATATACTTTATAAATATGGTTATTTGAACAAATTTGTACGAAGCTTGATAGAGGAGAGAGCTGGAAAAGGGGTTGGTATATACAACTAGTTTCGATTATCTGCAGTAAATTTATATACGTTGGCAATACCAAATTTAAATGAATACATCGATTTAATATTTAAACATACCTAATATGATAATTTAATGAAACATGGATGTAGTTAGGATGAGCAGTGTCTGTTTAGTATGTTTTAATTCGGTTATCCACAGTGCATCATATGATCTTTCGAATAATCATGGATGAAGTAAGGAAAAGGAAAAGTTGGAGTAGGAGTGTTGAGATTGTTGCAAAGAATACAAAATAAGTGATTAATCTTTGAATCCGCTTGGATAGTCCTTTGATTTATTGGATTCTCAAAAGATGTCTATTTCGCATCTTCATATGTTACGATATTATCGCAGAATAGATTTAATTTAATTTAATTTTTTTCTTGCAAATTATTATTTATTTTGGTTTAAAAATAAATTCATGAGTAACGATGTGCATTAGAGTGCCAATGAGAATGGTCATCTCAAATTTACGAATGGGACTTCCTGAAAAAAAAATGATTACCTCGAAAAAATACACTATACAAAATTTTAGCTCATTCAGACTTTACTTACTGTTGTCGTAAAGACGCCAAAGTTTGAGTCTTCCGAAAACCATAGAATCATCGTTCATGCGTTCATGCGTTCTTTTACAGCCGACAACGGGATCAATGGAATCATCCGGTACCTCGTCCCAAGCCTCGCCCACCCAAAACACAGCATCCCTAATGTTGATTCGTTTAACCATCTCATCGAACTCTCCTTGGCTCCTGGATGCCATGCTTTTGCTTGTATTTTATCCCATTTATTTATTTAAGGCTCATTAGCATTTCAGCTGTAACAGAGCCGAATTTTAATCGTGTAAATGTCACATGGTTATCATATCTATAATTAGCACATTACACAGTTGCCGTTCGCCAGTATTCCTTCTATACTATTACATATGGTACATTCACACAGTAGCCATTTAGGCGTAAGAGTATTCTGTCTGTTCTTCCATTATCCAGTTGGACCACCGGACAGCGGAGACAGTTGATTGATCATTGTTGAGTTATTTATAGAACAGCAGCCCGATGTGTCTTGCAGAGCAGAGCAGTTGTATGGATGAATCGATCTTATTTCGACCGTGGATCGATCTCCATCGCTGATGATTGTTGCGTGGGCGAAGCTATTCTGTAACAACACAAAGATGGTCAATGAGGGTCCTGAGTTTTGAACTCACGATCGATCGCTTACTAAGCGAACGCGCAACCAATGTGGCTACGGAGACCCCCTGTATTTGGACTTGATCATTTGAATAATATTTTGGTTCATGAGCTGTAACAAGGCAATGTTTTTTTTTCGAATTTCAAAACATTATTCCTCCCCCATGGGGCGCTAGTCAATTTGTGGCTAAGATACTGCATTGTACAAATAAGTCAGTGCAAATCATAGTTATTGTACGTTTACCAAGAGATTTCCTTTTAATTTTCTTATGATTCGATTATCCGGAAAATTCGATCATCCGGAGTGAAAATAAAATCAACATTCCGTTTCATCTCTAGTCGAGAGTGAGCAGTCTGAGAAACTGATCATCCATTGCAGACCTTTGGACAAAACGATTTCTTCAAAGATTTGGTGTTTTTGCGAAAGCCATCAAAGTCCAGCGCGGATACAACCAGGTTACAAAACTAGAGGAACGAGATCTAGCTTCATGAGGATGCATCGTATGCCTTTTCGAAATTTACAACAAATCAGTCTAGCCAGCAAGTAATCAACTACCCATCCCCTCTTGGATGATGCCTACACACGCTATTAATGATTTTTTCACTCGCTACCAATGATAAATCATTGATTTTTGATACAAGTTATCTCAAAAGCTTATTTCAATAAGTGCGATCGTTTGCCCCATAGGCTGCGAACATGTGCCTCCACTATTGGACAAAAATCCGCTTTTGACAATTTGTATTATAATAAATATTGGACAAGCAAAACTCGAAGCATTTATAGATTGCTTTTCGAAGGTTATATATAGTCACTATTTAGTAAGCAAACTGAACCCTATTGGCTTTCCTTTTAAAAGTTATTAAACGACAACTGTTAGGTGCGCACCTGCGAGCATTAACACATCGAAAAGTTATATTTTCATCGCATCGCATTTTTTCCTTGCGATTCAATTCTTTTCTGAGAGCGACACCACTCTATCACAAAGCGATTCGATCCAAAGCTCCGAGGCTAAGCACCCAATCGGATCAGGAAACGAAAGTAAAGCGACAGCAGAAACTAACGAACGAATCATAAAATGATACAAGCAAGCATCGATGAACACGCGCACAAATACCAAACGATGACTCTCACGCTGTGTTCATTCAGTGTTTTCGTTGACACGTCAGTTTTCTGTTTCATGAGTGATTTAAAACATATTATTGTGTGCGTTGAATGAATCAAATAAGAGAATTGAACGAGCGCTCGTTGATGCGATTCGAACCATCCTTGCATGTAAGTGAAATATTTCATAAACTACACTGAAAGAAAAGTGTCCGAAATTTAACGTGGACAGGCTTTATGTAACGAAGTGCTACCGCTGAACGGAGCACTGCGCCGAAAAGTATGCATATCGCGCTTGTGTGACCGATGTGCAGTATCACCCTGATGTCGTCTATAGACGACACTCGTAGCGAAAGGGTTAAGGAACTGAGACTTAGATTCGGTCTGTGGAGTTTCGACATAGGACTATGTCTTTGATTTCTATATAGGGGATCACCCTACGAAAAATGTAACGATTTATTAAGAGTTTTCAAACGCATATTACCCAAAATTGTTATTGCGACATATGTTGTGTTATATACCATTAGAGAGGAAATTTATCCAGCATTTTTTTCGCTTGAATCATGAATAGTGAATATAGTAAGAGAAGCTAACAATTTGACGAAAAAAATGGGTATGTTTTCATTCTATGGCACTAACTACTCGATTTCCTCCCCGACGAAACGAGCAATCTTTTTGTCTAAATTCGGGCGTTAGCTCACAATGTGAGTTGATGCGTATAATATTTTTTTTGCGTTTTTTTGTTTGAATTTATCAGTTATTGTATTGTATGTTGTCCAATCAATTCGTGCTCATTTCATATTTTATCATTTAGGTCTTGCTACTAACAATTTATGTAATTGTGGTCCAGGATGTCATAAAATCGAGCATGTTGTTTGGTTATGTAAAAATGTAATGAATGGATTTAAATGACTGCTGATTTAGAAGCTTGAGTAGTCGTGACTGCTGATTATACTAGCTTGAGTAGTCGTGATCTTAATTTTATGCTCACCATCTTCTTCTTCTTGAATGGCGTTTACGTTCCCTGTGGAACTTTTACCGTCTCAACGTATGCATCAGCTAGCGTCATTTATTAATACTTAGTTGAGATTTCTTAAGCCAAATAACACGCTTTGAATGTATTCCGAGGGGCAAGCTCTAGAATACGCGTGACCACAGTGCAAGTCGAAGGAAATTTCTCTGACGAAAAATCCCCCGACCAGAACGGGAACCCAACCCATGCTCACCATATAGTCGATGTTAAGTCAGATCGGAACATGTGACACGAGCTTGAAGTTTAATGAAGATTTTCCAAATCTGATTAATGGTGTACGTAGCTTACGAAATGCTTCACCTAATGCAGCCAATAACACGAAATTTTCAATTTTGCGACTTGGTTCCCTCTGACTTACCACCGACTATATATGTCTTCCTGAGAAGCTTCTCTCCCTGGAATGCACATGCACATTCTCTTTTTCGTTTCCTATACATAAGCAGAACTTAGCACCCAATGAGATCAATTCTCAACAGCAGCTACACGAACTTTCCAAGAGAGCACTCATGGCCATAGAATACTCAATATACATCACCGGACTAGGGGAAGTGGGGGCATAGTGGTCACCCTAGGGAATATGCCCATTTTCAGCGTCCACATATTGCTTCAATTCCCGTTTCTCGAAGAATATTATAGTTCAATTCATTGTTGTTCAAAATAGCAAATGGATTTTACTTCAAAAATTCAAAATAGTCAACTTTTCATCACTAGAAAAAAAGGTGAAAAATCGAACATTATTTTTGCTTGGAGGTAAAGTGGTCACTCGTACATAGATTCATGCGGTTTTTCGTCCAAATCATATTGGATATAGTAGATACATATATGAAATAAGCTTGGCCTAGAGTCTCAGTTCAAATTTTCTCATGCATACAAAATCGTACTATGAAAAAACAACATTCCGCATAATGTGACTTGGTTTAGTTGGAGTGGCATATTTATCCAGGGTCAAAGCCACAAAAGGATCTTCTTCAAGAGCAGAATGTGATACGGTATATCAGCTTTAGTGAACAGAACATTGTAAGTTGTTATTCACCTATGACCACTTTGCCCCCAAACATCAAAATAATTTCTATGCTAATTAATCGCTGAGAATAAACAAAATATCTGTTCTCCTCTCCTAGAATATGTGAACAGCCGTCCACACTGATGATTTGTCCAATACATCAGATTGAATAAACCAAATTTCACGAGGAATTCCTTAGATACCATGCGCACAGAACTACGGTCCAATGGCTATCGATATAGCAATTTCTGTTTTTATTTATATTTTGACATGCGACAGCTCTACTGAAGTACAGGGTGACTCAAAAGTCATTAAATTCATATTCAACTTCAAACATAAGTTGACTATCAATTCGGCATCTATAGTCTATAGTTATACTACCAAACAAGCAGGTGACCACTTTGCCCCCATTACCCCTATAAAGTTATTACTAACAATGTTCCGGACAATTTGGCGACGAAGGAGAAAATGCTATTTTTATGTATAATGTATTTCTGCAGTCATAGATTTATTTGAATTAGGCTTATATTTATGAAGATCTTAACTAATTAGACTTGTGTTTAAAAATGATACATGATGACTCTTTGTCTTTGAAGTTCATACAGGAAACAATTTTTTTCAGTGCTTCCATTTGATGTATCAAAAGAGAAAAAAATACAGATTTTGAACAATGATAAAACTCAATTCAAACGCAACACACAATCACATTCCTATGTCAAGATCCCGTCCGTGCCCCTAGGCTCAGACCCATCATCTTTTTTTAGAATTCGAGACGAAGTAAATAAATAAATTACTTAAACTCTTCATAAACCATTCCACAAATCATTTTTTGAGTAGAACTCGAGTTTTGATAGAATACAACAATGTGTGCTTTTAGATGAAACAAATGTGAGTGCGGGTGAAATTGACACCCTGTCAGGGTAAAATCGACATCTTGAGAAAAAACTTGAAAAATTTCAAAGTACTAGGACATTATACATATCCTATGTGGACACTTGAAAAGGGATGAGGGAGGAATAGTTTCCCCCGTAGCTCTCGCTGCTGATGTAGGTTTGCGGAATAAAAGGTTCGGTTTCTGATTTAAAAATCTCAGCCAGCAATCATTTTTTTTGTATTGAAAGGGTGTTTGTAGTTTTTTTTGTCGATTTGAAAGTCAGACGACGAATATCGGAGCTCATAAAAACGGTTCTTGAGATCAAGCAGGTGAATCACAAACTCCTGCTCCTGGGCAGTAGTAAACACCGGCACTTGGCACTTTCAAGGTGGGCAAATCAATGGTCGAAAATTTAGGAGAAGCGGTTTTGTAGGTATAGTCATTACAAAACAAGTGATTACAAAGTGATTGACTAGGCTGACAGTGAAAATTGTGACGAAACTGGAAGGTGACATCAGGCCCAGCTTAAGCATTCTGGGACTACTGTCAAATTTTTTACTAAATATTAGACTATGGCACGGAATTTTATCGGATTATTGTCAGCGGAGTTCTGGATGAATATATCAATTGTTGAATTTCTAATAATAATTTTCATTTAATTTATTCAGTTGAATAATTCCATGACGGTACAAGATGAATGCCCTGGAAAATACAATTTTCCAGACATTCAAGTTTTGTTTGTGTCTTTCATGCTGAAAATTAAAATACGTCAAATGCGTTTCATGTTTGAATAGCAATGTGAATTGTTTATTCATAGTTTCATGAAAAGACACTAGTCATATAGGATAAGTAAACAAATTGGAAAAATGGCATTAAATTTTCCAAAGATCGATTCTCAGGTACCGTTTTAATCAGCTACACCGTTTAGAAAATCGATCCGTCAAGAACGATCTTTTTCTAAAGATCGCTCAATCCTAAATCTGATCGTAACATATGATTGGAACATTATTCATTCAAGATATTAAGTTGATAATCTATTTAAAGTGAAACGCCACACCTTAACTGAGTTACAAGTTTAAATATTTATACGTCGCACGAAACATCATTTCATAGAGCGACCATGAATATTTACTGGGATCCAAATTCGCGTTCGTTATCCATCTATGTGACAAGTTGCCAAACTAGACTGTATTAAAGCATAATCAAAAGTAATAGAACACAGATAGCAATTTTTACTACATGACAATGTCAAGGCCACACCAACGACTCGATCCAGTCCAGATAGAAGTCAACCCGCGTGTACACTCCGGCAGTACCAGCGCTTCCGCATCCCCATCCGAACGATGTTACTCCAATCAAGTAGTACAAGCATCTGTGCCCTGGCAGTGTGATTTGGAGGGGTCCTCCCGAGTCTCCCTGACACGTATCCTTCCCGCCTTCCGGCGAGTGAGCACACAGCTGCGATTGGACTATGGAACGGTTCAGTTTCCTGGCACCCAGGTACATTTCGAAACATCTTTCGTTCGGTAGCATGTCCAACCCAACTTTCATAAGCACGTCCGAACCCGTACCAGCTGTGTAGGAATACGTTGATTAACTTAAAGTGTATACATCTGTTCATGAGAACTCACCATACCCCGTCGCACCGTATCCGATAGCGACCGCCTTGGTCACATTCAGTTCACTGGAAGACCACAAGCAAGCTGGACGAATCGCAGATCCAAAATCGACCGCTCGACTCAGCTGGATCAGCGCAATGTCATTGTATCTACTCCGGGACGGTTTGAACTGTGGATGCCACACGATCTGTTCGATCTCGAAATCAACACCGGTCGTTCCATCTGCCGTACTGTAGAGATTGTAATCGCCCAACCGTACCAGATTGGGAGTCTCCGACCGCATTGTTACACAATGTCCGGCAGTCAAAACAAATCGATCGCTTATGAGCGATCCGCCACATTTGAATCGAATCGTTCCGTCTTCCTCGCGTATGCCCAGAACCGCCATGTGCGGAAATTCTTCCGGTTTGCTCGCTTGGCCGCCTACAACGAATCCGATCGATTCGTCACATTGTGGAACGAACGTACGCCGCTCCGTTCCCTGATTCAGCGCGAGTGCCCCAAAGGAGATCTCCTTCGAAGCGAGCTTGCGATATTGTTCGCAGTCTGGAAGTATAAAATCCCAATAATGTTATGTAATTTGAGCTTGATCAACCTGTCAAACTTACACTGTTCGCTTTTTCGCAAAGATGATTTCCGTTTTTGCTCCAGCACTGGGCAACAAATAACTGGCACCTGATTTATCCTATAAGCGCAGGTGGTTGGTCTAATGCCTAGTTTTAGTAGTTTTCGAAATTCGGTACAATCGGAGAGCGACAGACAGGTCCCATTTTGTTTGTTGATCGTGCAGCGATCACCTTCTGTTTTTTACAAGATAAAACAAACAAGAGTTGGGTGCTTTTGTTTTGCAGTTTGGGAAACGAATTTACTAACCTTCGAGCGCGACTGTGATCTCCGAAGCGATTATACACCAGAGAATATTGATAACGCGCATCGCAATTGACGACTGGTTTCCAACTTAACACACACTGTTGTTTAAACGATGCCATCGAAGAAACCAGTTGTTTTAATCGATCGGCAAACGTTCCTTTATAGGTCAAGCTTATTAATCTTTCAAATCATTTTCGGCAAGTTTACGAATTGAAAGAATGAGCTGGTATGGTCGTAGTTGAAGGATCTTTTTTCGGAGACCACGCCGGAGACGCCGGTTTAAATGAATTAACTCTTTGTGGTCGTATGTCTGCTCTCCGCCGCCAAACCTTTCTTGCCATTCCGGTCGTATGGTGGCTGAGAGCAAAGAACCATACTGATCTTATATTGGGATGGGGAATAAGTTCGTAGCGTCGCGTTTATTTGAACGAAAAACAATAATTATATCAATAAGTTAATCGATTAGATATTCGCCGCAGTTCATTTTTTTCCGTCATTTCACGACAATTCTCTTTCAAAAGTGATTTGAGACGTTCTTCCCCGAATTCAGAAGGGGCGACGTCAAAGCCGCAATTTTTTAACTTTGCAAACAATTTTCGTGCAGTAGACTTTCTCCTTACACGTCGCAAATGTCCCGGGCTGCTTCGGCAGCTTTTTGACCTCGATAAAAAGCAAAAAAGAGTAGGCGTCGAAAATGTTGATTTTTGCCTCCTGGGTATTCCTTCAAAACTCAAAACTAATACAAAGTTAAATCACTCCAAAATACATTTAACATAGTTTTGTAGAGCAGAATGGGTTCTATCGAATGAATACTTACCCTTTGCCAAACAGCAAATAAATCGTAAAATGAAAAAAAAATAAAAGCGCCATGAACCTATTCTCCAACCAAAAATTTCATTCAACAATGTATCAGATTACACTTTTTCTAAACAAATTTGACAAATTTGAAACAAACTATGAATAATAGATAACAGTATTCATTATATGCAAAAGTTGTCAACCATGCATTGGGAAAGGTTTTTAACATTTAGCGACGAAAGACGCCAATCTTATTATGTTTATGATAACGTTTACATTAAAAAAAATGGACTTATTTCGGAGGGTGATAAAAAAACCTAAAACAGATAATTGAGTTTGATAAATTTCCCATGGAAGGTAATTATATTAGCTTACTTGCAAAAAAAAAACTACGCCCTTGCGAGCTGCCTTCCGGCAGTCAAACTTCACCATGGTGGACGAAAACATGCGTGTAGGCATGTTTTTGAGTTGTTTCTTCGTTTTATTTATCAATTTCTTCTCAGTTTTCGCGACAAAATTGTTGGAGTACATCTTACGCTTCAGATTTGCCCAGAAATTCTCGATGGGACGCAGCTGGGAGACGTTGGGCGGGTTCGCTGACTTGGGTACCACATCGATATTCAGCCGCTCCATCTCTTCCAACGATCGCTTAGAGTAGTGGGCCGACGTATTTCTTGATGAACGATTCAACTTCCGGCAGGCACTTCGTACTATATATTTCCCCGTTTACGACCAGTCCGAAGCTAAAGAAGAGCCACAGCAGCACCTTCTTGGGACACTTGGTGTGTGAAATGAACTTCCTTCGTGTGGGAAGTAAAATACGAAGTTCCCTGTTCCGAAGTTCCGTTGCCATCCAAGGTGAAATAGGTCTCGTCGTCCATCACCACCGCCACGTCGTCGGAAAAATCGACTTGACCATCTTATTCAGCCGCTGCCGCTGCGTCATTGCCTGCAGCTCCGAGACCAGTGGACGAAACTTCCGCTTCCAGACATGTGTGTCCATGTTCGTCAGGTACTTTTTCACTGTTTGGCCATTTGCACCGACCTCCCGGCCAAGCGCACGCAGCGACTTTTCCCTCGATCTTCTTCTTCAGCATTCTTTGGAACTTCTTGTCGCTCAGGACCGTCGGCCGTCCGAACCCGGACTTTCTTTCGATGCTCTGATTATTGTCCAATAGTGTCAAGATGTTGTAGATGCCGGAACGGGCGTATCCGGCGTCCACAAAGTTCCGCACGATGTCCGTTTTCGACGCGGTGGGGTATCGTTCCTCGAACGCGCACACTTCTGAACGGAGTAGCTTCACTGTTTTCGCCATCACGGTTAGAGTTTGACTGTCAAATTTTTTGTCAATTTTTCTGCTGACTCATAGGTTACTATGATTGATGCTGCATGGGTAGGTTCGTCAGTGCGTTTGAAGGTAAACCCAATGTAAACGTTACATGTACTCAAAAACCAGGACTGCATGTTGGGAAGATATTACACGTAGAAGAATTATAAAATATGATTTTTATATAAAAACTCTAGCTGATTCGGCAAACGTTGTTCTGCCACATTAGTTATTTCTGGTGAATATTTTGGATGTTAAATAACAAAAGAATTAATGTATTGTAAGTGTGTATCAATGGTTTTACGTTTTTCGTCCATTCTTTGATGAAGATCAAACGGATATGTGGCGATTGGACCTATGACATAGAGAGGAATTGAGCGCTATAGACCATCTTATTTTAATGTATTCAATTTATGTAACTGACATGTTTGATATGAAATGTTAACAAGTGTTAAGTAAAATGTGAAGTGACAGAAAGTAGTTTTTTTTTGTCTTAAAGTAGAAAGAAATTCAAGCGCCAACAATATCGAACAATAACCCATATTCCGGAATCCGATTGGTTTGAAAAATCGTCTTCTGCATTCTGAAATCCGTTCGACTCAAATTTAATCGTTCTATGCGAATGTGGCAACCTTGCCTTGATGAAAAAGACATGAAGTTTGATTTAATTATTTAAACAGAAACTGGTCAGCACTTTTTTAATATTCTTTCATTCAAAGTATGTCTTCAAATCAATACCGTTGAAAATATCTAAAACGTAAAAAGTTATAACTATCATTCTGATGCTAGTCTGGTCCGCCAATTATGAATGTATGAATTACAAAAACTAGCTCTGCAATGTTGGAAAAACTTTACAGTTATTATTTTATATTCAAAACATCAACAAATCAATATTATACATAATCAATCATAATGATCGTATTTGGGCCAGTGGTCTTCATTGCCTTGCAACTCTCTCTTAGTCTAATCCTAAAAATAGAAACAAAAAATTTCTGTTCCTTCAGGACAATAGGTTCGATGGCTATTGTTCGATATGTTATTAGTCATAAATTCTTTATAACCATGGCATTTTGCGATGGTGAATTATTTTACGCAAACCGTTGCATAACGCCTAGATAATACACATTGCATGTAATAAGGGAAAAAAAATATTGGGTAATGTAGGATGGACATATAATCAGCATAACTTAGAAAGCGAACAAAACGAACTACTCCTACGAATACTGAAATGAAAATATATTTTCAGTGTATAAAAGTCAAGTAATGTAAAACAGACGCGATAGTGCTTCTACTATTCATCCGTTGGAGATTTTTTTTGTCACATTAGATACAACAGCCATTTACGTCCAAACAACCGATTCAATCCAGTCCAGATACGACGCTACCCGGGTGTAAACCGCCGGAACCGACGAACCACAGGACTGACCGAAAGAGGTGATACCAACAATGTGAAACATGCAGTGATTCTCCTGCTTGGTAATCTGCAACGGTCCACCCGAGTCTCCCTGGCAGGTGTCCTTTCCTCCCTCGGTGTTTCCGGCGCACAGTTGGGTCTCCTTGAAACCGCTCTTGAGCTGACGAATATTCGTGTATGCCTTCTGGCAAAAGTCGTTACCGTAGATGTTCAACGATACCTTCAACAGTTCGTCTGATTTGTCGCCATCTGTTGGAATACATGTTTATTGTGCATTATTGAGCGGGGGCTACATGAACGGTGGCAGATACTCACGATCGTCCTTGAGACCAAATCCAGTAGCGATTGCCTGTTCGGCACTGACTCGAAATTGATCGAACAAACAAGCCGGTCGAATGTAGTTTGTGAAGGTTATCTTACGCACCAGCTTTATCAACGCAACGTCGTTGTATAATCCACGGCTTCGCTTGAACTCGGGATGACGGAGAAACTCTTCAATGTCCACATCGATCGGATTGGCACCGTCATCATCGCGAACAAGATTTTGCTCACCCAACCGAACGAAGGAAGGAAATTCCCTGCGTAGTAAGTAGCCGCGTTGGAGACGATCTTCACTTTGAAAACAAAAACAGTGATAACTTACCCATCAATATCCAAGTAACAGTGACAGGCGGTCAAAACGAAACGATCACTTATCAGCGAACCACCACAGTCGAATGAAACTCGATCGGCATACCGCCATCCGATAGCAGCCATATGGGGGAATTCCCCCGGCTTTGTGATGTTCCCGCCCACGATCAGCTTCACAATGTTATCACACTTTGGCACGTCGTATTTCAGCACTGTGGGCGTGAGCGTCAGTGTACTGACGGCTATCTGGTTGTACGACAGTTTGCTGTATTCCTTACATTCTGGGGGAAATTTGTATGTATTTTGCATTTCTTGCAGTTCAAGGGCAATCTCACTTACTTTGTACGGCCTTTCGGGAGTTCAAGTCGGGAGATTGTGGCACTTCTTTATTGCTGTCCTCGTCATTGTCTTCGAAGCGAACACCTTCGGCTTCGGGGCAACATACGACGGCCTCCCGCGCGTTGTAACTGCAAATGGTGATGCGTTTGTTTTGGAGTTGTTTCTTACAGGCCGAGTAACTGCGGCAGATTCCCGGAGCACCGTTATACCTGCAGGCATCGTACTCTGGAAGACAATTGCCGGTGGTTAGTAATATTTTTCATTATTATCGAAGTGTTTTGTCACATCTTTTGTTGTGGCAGAACAGAGAAACGATTTCGACGATTTTGTTCACTACCTTATTCTTACCTTGTAATGCCGCTTCCGATCTATGCAACCAGAAGAAAAGAAGCAGTAGACATGATGTCTGAATGTGCCACAAGAAGCGGCACCTTGAAATCATTATTTGTTTAGCAGATGCGAGCGATTGTTGGGGATTTCCACAAAAGGACCGACTATCTCTAATGATAATTATTAGCAGGTCCAGATCGTGCTACTTATACCAACAGCTCTCCAACATCGGTCGCGATTAACACATGCACCTCCTACTCTGTGTGAACCCGATTTTATTAGTATACGAGAGGGAGAGTAAGAAGATAATGAATGTCTTACTCACGCAAGCGACGACGAATGACTGAGAGCAGTTGGTCACCGAAGATGATCATATAAAAGATCCTCCAACAGAGCCCGAGCAATACAAACGAAGGTTCAATCTGCTGGCTGAGCTTGACTGTAATCAGCTGAAGACTTCTGCAGGTTTTCTTTTATGAATGTTTTTCGTTCAGTGGTATAGTATTAAAAAGTTGTTCGAAATTCCCGACAAAAAATTCAAAAATTCAACTTAACGCTGGGTTCCCTATAATATGGTTATTTTCGGGAATTTTCACTAAAACTACTCAGATGTATGAAAGCCAAATCAAGCTTATTCTGAAAAAAGGGATGTACAAATAGGACCATCCTTAAGCGTCTTATCCAAACATTTCTGACTTTTCTCAATTTTCAATTTTTCTCATACTTGAAAAACACTTTTATCGATAAGCAAAAACTTTTTTAATAATCAACATCTAACACTCTCCGTTTCCAATGAAAAAAAAATTAGTGGGTTATATCTATGATATAACCGCAAGGTTCACGTGGAACTACCTTAGCTTAGCAATCATTCGTTTGTATTGATTAAATTCTTGATTGAATGAAACAGTTTCCAAATTCAATTAGGTTCAATATATTTGCTCTGTGAGTGAAAAAAATGAACAAATGCCGTGTAAAGTCAATTCATTTATTGTGATTGATTGTTCTTCGTTACAAGTAAATTTAATGACGGACCTTTTACGTTTGGTATGATGACTAGAACAAAATATATGTACGGAAGAATTATCAAACGTTCGATGAACCAGCCTAAGGCTGAAAATCTTTCCAATAAAGACAAAAAAAAATATCAAACGATTATTTTATTTTACATTTCCCTCTGAAGTTTACATCCCAAAAGTGTACGTACTTCTCGAATCTCGAATTTGCTTGAAACTGGGAAGTTCATTCGCTTCTAGTGGCTGCACGATTTTCCCAGGTTCCTAAGTTTAGAAGATCATGTTAGGACAGACATATTCCACTCTGCACAAGGCAAGCGAGGACAAAAGTACTCGCAGTTTGCATTTATTTGCAGAGCCGATTTCCCCAGAAACCTCGGTTTTGAAGTCTGTGTTAGGGAAACACATTTCAATCGGAACAAAAATACCCCCGATTTGTATGAATTCGCAATGCCGATTTCCCCACGCTTCATGGATTTGAAGTCTGTGTTAGGGAAACACATTCCAGTCGGAACAAAAATACCCCCGACTTGCATGAATTTGAAATACCGATTTCTCCAGGCACCTTGGTTTAGAAATCACTATTAGGGAACACATTTCGGTGGGAACAAAAGCTCCCCCTACTTTCGTGTGTTCTTTTTCTTCTTTTTGGCTTTAAGAGGGTTTAAACTTTTCAGTTCACTCGCCTCTAGGCTCTTTCGTGTGCTTGCAATGACGATTTCGCTGCTTGGTTTTAAAGTCTGTGTTAGGGAACATTTTTCGATGAGAACAAAAGTCCCCCTACTTTCATGTATTTGCAATGTCGATTTCCCCAAGGCTGCTTGGTTTTGATGGCTGTGTTAGGGAAAATCGGGCCAATCAAAACGATGCAGTTAGGGCGTTTAGATAACGCCTAATATTTTACAGTTATTCAATTGTTTATCTAATGAAAAACAACATTTTGTTAGTTGCGATAGATGCGTAGAAATATTCCCTATCAAGTGATGCAAACATCTCTCCTATCCAGTACGAAATGTTCGAGCTATAAGCATTCGAAATCTTTCATTTTTTCCTGCATGTTCTGTGTTTAGGTTTTCATTTTACCCTCCATATATTCCGGTTAGACGTAGTCCCACGTCAAAAAACACAAACAAAATTATATTGTTTAAATTGAAAGTCGTGAGATAATCTTATCTTTCTTTTTATTTATCACGTAGGTTCTCCAACACTGAAAATCTTTCGATTCTATCCAATTTCGAGATATTCTAATAACAATAATTTTTAGGATAGGTTCAAGTTAGTATATGGCTATGGTTTGGAATCTTCAGAAAAATAAAATTCATTTCTGCTGATAAATTAGCCAAAAGCTTCTTCTCTGCTAAGGGACTTGCGGAACAGAGTGTTCAATAACTGATTATTATTATTATTACAAGCTGACCCGGCCAACGTTGTTGTGCCATTGTAACTATTTTCAGTGAAAATTTTGATTGTTCAATAGAAAAAAACACTGTCGGAAATGACGGCGCGCATTACCATTCTATCAAAAAAAACTTGAAACTTCGTGACTCTCGTGTTCTATTAAGAAGAAAAAATTTCGCCGAAATATCATTGAAATCAAGCATTTCATGGTATATCTTCCCGAATCTGAACCCGTGATGGTGCCAAAACTTCATTATCAGACACTACTTTCGTTGAAAAATTTTCCCCACTGGCAGAGAATGCACTACTCTGTGAACAATAATTTGATGCGGGAGAGTTAATTTCCCTTTATATTTTTTTGCTTGTTGTTGAATCGAACGGATGACAGAATGCAAAATTGTGATCCGTTCGAGTAGTTCTGACTCGATCGGATATTACATGGTAAAGAAATCTTAACTAAGTACTAATCGCAATTCGAATCACAGTTTCTCGCGTCGCTGTGCAGTCGTCCACCATGATTCTACCCACGCTTGCACATTGAATCTACACACGTGCTCTTCAGTTGGTGTTTCGTCAGGATTGATGACAATAGCGTAAAGCGACCAGATGGTCAGAGGTCTAACGCGGGACACAAAAAACAAAACGTTATGTATATACGATCTGTGAACATAAACCATAGCTTAGCGAGTCTAAACTGATCAGTATTATTTCTTTCTGAGTGTCCGCGCTCAATTGTGATTTTTCGGTGGTTTAGATTTTGTTTACGCCGTTTCGCGGGAAGGAATCATACGCGGGACATTTTGTTGAAATGCGGGACTGTCCCGGGACGGGACGTCTGGTCAGTTTACAATAGCGTGATTGTCATTTTGTGATGCGAGCAAGTATGGTTGAATTGAGATTACTTGCGCATGTGTGGATGAAAGCTCGATGCAGTGGACATAGCACCATCTGTCATTTAACATCGTCAACGAAAAACAAACGACGAGAAAATTATTTGAATATTGTCAATACAAACATACTGAAATCGCGACTAAAAATATGGGATTGGCGTTAAAATTTGGGGATATATGTATGGTATGGCGGAATTTAAAAAAAAAATTATTCAGATTTTATTTCTGCATAGGACTACCCTAATCGGTATTGAATATATTGTAATCGGTATTCCAGTGGTATTATGTATAGTTTACGACCTATTCTCATGCCTATCAAGATTTTGTGCATAATTTTATCAAAATCGGTCGAGCCAATTCGGAGGGGTTCGATCACAAACACCGTGACACGAGATTTTTATTTATTATTATTATTTCATCCGATGTTACATGATCTTAATGAATATTATATTACATTAATTTCTTCGGAGCCTTGTGCGAAATTGAGCTGAGTTTTCGTTGAATTCATCAAAATTAGACACGACATTGAAACTACGCATGACTACTCGTACTGCTTCATTACCAATGTAGTTCTGTTTCCATCGTGGCAGTCGAAAGAATTTGGAGGTCCTGAATAACTAAGAATATTTATGTCCACAAAGGATAGATGTTTCGAGGCGTCTCGAGCTTGGCGTTCAGTAGCTTGGCAGCAAAAACGGCTGTCGCATTCTGTCTCCTCCGTTCCTACGTCTCCAATCCCAGCAGTAGGTATCTGTCCTGGCAAGGTGGCAGATTGACAGGATCATTCCACGACAAGTCGGGGTAATCTGTCTCATTAAAAAAAAAATGTGACAAGCTGGATTGTGGGAACTATCATGCCATCACAATCCTGAATGGAGCCTACAAAATTCTGTCTCAGATCCTCTTTCGCCTTCTACCGCTAATAGTAATTAGATTTGTGGGAAGCTATCAGGCCGGATTCATGTCCGGTTGCTCAACGACGGACCAGATTTTTACACTGCGGCAGATCCTTCGAAAGTTCCGTATCAGTATCAGGTCCCTACGCACCACATCTTCATTTAATTCAAGGTCACATATGAATACAATCGACCGACGACATCTATGTATGATCATGGACGAACACGGCTTTCCCCGAAAGCTGACAAGATTGATTCAGGCAACGATGAACGGAGCGCGGTGCAGAGTGCGGATCTCAGGTGAGCTGTCGGAATCATTTGAGACTCACAGGGGACTTCGACAAGGCGATCGACTATCCTGTCTGCTCTTCAACGTGGCACTGGAAGGTGTTATGCGGAGAGCGGGCTTCAACATGCAGGCACGGTTTTCAACAAGTCTAGTCAGTTTATCTGCTTCGCCGACGACGTGGACATAATAGGAATAATACATGCGACGGTAGCCGTCTTGTATACCCGACTGAAACACGAAGCAGGGCTGATTGGGCTTGGGATCAATGCTTCTAAGAGTAAACACATGCTAGCAGGAGGGACTGATCGCAATAGAGTTCTTCTTGGTAGTAGTGTTGTGATCAATGGCGATGAGCTCGAGGTGGTAGAGGAATTTGTCTACCTTGGGTCGTTGACAACATCTGACAACAACAACAGCCGTGAAATTCGAAGACGCATAGTCAATAGAAGTCGTGCCTCCTATGGGCTCCGCAAAACCTTAAGGTCTGAACCGGCCGACCCCGTACGAAGTGTACCATGGTACAAATCCCTAAATCGACTGGTTGTTCTCTATGGGCACGAAGTATGGACGATACTCGAAGAGAACTCACAAGCACTTGGTGTTTTCGAACGCCGAGTGCTCAGAACAATATACAGGAAAATGGAGCATGGAGAAGGAGAATGAACCACAAACTGGCGCAACTCTACGGTGAACCCAGCATCCAGAAAGTCGCCAAGGCTGGACGAGTGCGATGGGCAGGGCATGTTGCAAGAATGCCAGACAGCAGCCTTGCAAAGATGGTGTTCGCATCGAATCTGGTGGGAACAAGAAGGAGAGGAGCCCAGCGAGCGAGCGAGTGGTTGGACCAGTTGGAGAATCGGTGCAGCCGGAAGTTGGAGAACTGCAGCTGTGAACAGAGTACATTGGCGGAATAATGTTGTGAATTAGATCCCATCCCTTCAACCAGTTCCCTTTGTGCTGTAGGTAATGGATTCTGGACAAACACGATTACAGTTGGCAGTCACTTCATCCGCCCATTATTATCGTCGTAAAACACAGTGCGAGCAGCTTGCAAGTCGTCGTCGTGAGAAGGGATCATATAGATGGACGTTACAAGAATACGCATACCTGTCTGTGCACGGGAATAGGGAGATCGCTCGACAGCCCGCGACCGAAGGGCCAGGATGAATTTGAAGGCAGGAACTATTGTGGTCAGAACTATTTGGATGCTCGACTTGGTCGGATGGCTTAGGATCTCCCTTAGTGCTGTAGGCAAAACGTCTTGGGTTTCAACTATGACAACCGCGTCATCGGGTCAAGCGCTTTGCTCTTCAGAGCAGAATCGAGATCAACTTTGAAGAACACTAACAGCTTATTCAACAATGGATAACAAATTAAAATGTCAACCATTTTAGATTAAAAACGTAAATCTAAGATTCGTTCGAAATAGCATACAATTACAGCAGTGATGCCAGAATTGATGCAAGTGGTAAACAAGTTAGAACAGGAAAATAATTGAAAATCTAACAAATAACCATTAGAAAAGTGTGCAAAATACATAATCTAGTAAAATGGCTGGAAAATGGTTGAAAACGCTCCTGAAATTTACCGTATTGAAGAAACTTGCACAAAGGATGTTTACAAAAATATACAATTAGATGATCAAATGTTCAATTATTCGTGTCGTATAACAGTTCTGTTCAATTAGCTAGATGTTCAATTAAAGGCAAATCACTGTATAATTAAAAACATTAACATTGACACATTTACTTTTCTATTCCATTGAAGCTACTCGAAGATGGAGCTGATTCCTTGTGTCCAGAGTTTGACTGAATCAAGCCTTATTACTGCCATAGGAACGTTATTAGCGAAATAAAATTCAATCAAACACTTGGACTACAATAACGGGAGGGCCAGCTTCATGATGTATCGTTTTTTATTCAACATAAGTAATCGTCAACACAATAATATTACTCACGAATCCCATCAATATTCCCATTGCTCTTTGAACTCCCATTCGTCGGGCCAAACCGTCTCCACAATCCAGCTGAGATAGCGTGAAACCCTTGTGTAAACTCCGTACTCGGCCGAGCCGCAAATCTTCCCGAAAGAAACCACTCCGATGACGTGATAGCGACACTTCCCTTCCTCGAAAACCTGCAGTGGACCACCGGAGTCACCCTGACAGGCATCCTGTCTGCCCTCCAGGGATCCGGCACAAATCTGCCGATCGATCAGACGGCTCCGGCCGGGCGCGTTGTACATCTGGATGCATTTCCTGCGATCACTGGGGATATCTAGCGATACCTTGTTCAACTCGTTTGATGTCCTGGAACCTTGCTCACAAATAAAGGAACCACTTATTCTTGAATTTCAACTGGAAGATCAGAAGAAAACTCACTGGGACTAGTTTTACCCCATCCAGTGACGGTTGCTCGTCGGATCTGCTCGGTGCGATCGGTTCCCAGGCAAGCGGGTCGTATGTGCAGGGAAATGGTCACGTTTTGTTCCAATCGAAGCAGCGTGATGTCGTCGTACTTCGTCAGGGGCGAATAATCGCTGTGAATGATTATTTCCGCGATTTTGATGTCCAGTGCATCCGGATCGTCCAGTTCGACCACTCCAATGCGGACGATCTTTAGTTTGCTAAAAATGAAAGTCGTTAGCATATCTCGTTGTTGCCACCGTCGACGACAAGACTCACTCAGTGATGCAGTGTGCAGCGGTCAGAACGAATTGCTCACTTATCAGAGATCCGCCGCAGAGAAAATCATAGTTTGAAAGGCCCTGATAACCAAGGGCTACCATATGTGGGAACTCGTGTTTCTGAACGGCCTTCCCTCCTACCACGTACGGATTTTGCAATGGACACTGCAGACTGTATATATATCGAACGGGCGAGTCCAGATCCAAAGTAATGATCTCATGCGGTTCCGAGACCATGTCGACATATTCCTGACATTCTGAAACAGTACCGAAGTGTAAGTAAGCGAATGGCAGCGATGGATCGAATGATCATTAACTCCATGATGCTATCCGTGCAGCCGTTTCACGATCGTCAGCGGTTGCCAAGCGTAAAATAGCGAAGAACAGCGTAAACTGTAGCAGTCCGGTCAAATCCATCGTGGCGACTGCTTCTGAGTCAACCGATTTCACCTGAACCTGAACCGTTTTATACATATGCGGTGCGCATATGTAATTTCGTTGACCCACTGCCCTTAGCTTGGTGTGGAAGGTATGAATTCTAAGCAGCGCATTTGGCACAAAAACAAATACGGGGTTATGACATTGTTGGCAAGTGTTCGGATAAGTTGTATTTAATTGTTGCTGGAAGACGGTTTTAAGTCTAATTAGATTCGGTCTTCTTCTGGCATTATTATTTCAGTCCCCAACACTTTCCGGATGAAATTCAGCTGGTTCTTCTCGAACGTAGTTTGTGTCTCATGGTCCAGAGAAACAACGGAATAATATTAACTAGAAGGAATATTTTGTTGGTACCGTTTGTGAAGTAATAGTTTTCAACGGTGATGCGCTTATTTTATTCGTTATCTCTTTCAACAATTGAATATCGTACATTTCGTTGCATTTCCGAAATAGAGAGCCATCGCGTTTGAAGTAGAATTCACTTGATTTGGCCAACTAGCATGTATCAGTTCAGTGAGAGCTAATTTATGTTCCGTTGGGTCGTTGGTTCCACCCCCGATGATGGGTGAAGTTAAGGAGGCCATTAATCAGCTAAAACCCACAAAGCTGCTAAGGGTGGCCTCGTAGCGGAGCTCTTCAAGGGAGGTCCGGGAAAATTGTAGAGTGTATGCACCGGATGATAGTCAAGATCTGGGACACAGAACAGCTACCGGAGGAGTGAAAGGACGGGGTAATCTGACCCATATTAAAAAAAAGGAGACAAGCTGGATTGTGGTAACTATCGGGCCATCACAATCCTGAATGGTGCCTACAAAATTTTGTCTCAGATCCTGTTTCGCCGTCTGTCGCCAATAGTAAGTAGATTTGTGGGAAGTTTTTCAGGTCGGATCCATGATTCATGGATTCATGTCGACGACGGACCAGATTTTTACACTGCGACAGATCCTCCAAAAGTGCCACGAGTCTCAGGTCCCTACGCACCACATTTCGTCGATTCCAAGGCCACATATGATACAACCGACCGACGGCAGCTATGAAGAATTATGGTCGATCACGGCTTTCTCCGAAAGCTGACAAGAATGATTCAGGCAACTATAAACGGTGTGCGGCGCAGTGTGCGAATCTCAGGTAATCTGTCGAAATCGTTTGAGACTCACAGGAGTCTTTGACAAGGCGATGAACTCTTCTGTCTGGTCTTCAACGTGGCACTGGAAGGTGTTATGTGGAGAGCGGGCTTCAACAGGCGTCAACAATAGTTTATCTAGACTACGTGGACATAATCGGAAGAACACATGCTACGGTAGCGGACTTGTACAACCGACTGAAACACGAAGCTGGGCTGATTGGACTTGGGATCAATGCGTCTAAAATTAAATACATGCTAGCAGAAGGGACTGATCGCAACAGAATTCTTCTTGGTAGTAGTGTTGGGATCAACGGCGACGAGCTCGAGGTGGTAGAGGAATTTGTCTACCTTGGCTCGTTGATAACAACCGAAAACAGCTGTGAAATTCGAAGGCGCATAGGCAATGGAAGTCGCGTCTACTATGGGCTCCGCAAATCCTTGAGGTTCAACAAACTCCGACCCCGTACGAAGTGTACCATGTATAAATCCCTAATTCGACTGGTTGTTCTCTATGAGCATGAAGTATGGACGATGCTTGAAGAGGAATTACAAGCACTTGGTGTTTTCGAACGCCGAGTGCTCAGAACAATATACAGGAAAACGGAGCATGGAGAATGATAATGCACCACGAACTGGCGCAACTCTACGGCGAACCCAGCATCTAGAAAGTCGCCAAGGCTGGACGAGTGCGGTGGGCAGGGCATGTTGTAAGAATGTCAGACAGCACCCCTGCAAAGATGGTGTACGCATCGACAGCGGCGTAGTGAGGGTAGACAGCGCCCCCGGCAAACGATGGAAATGGTGCCCCAAATAGTATCACTTTTTTCGATTCTTCCACTAGTTTTGAGATTGTGTTGTGAACAACATATTTGGTATGAATATGAGGAAGACTACTCACTTTTACCGATGTTCACTTTGTGCAGTTTTTTTTTTTTATTAATCCGTTTATTTTTACAGGCTCAGTTACATGAGTTTAATGGAGCCAAACTCTTACATATATTTCAACTAGCATATATCAACATGTTGTTTCCTTAATTCTATGGTTAATGAAATAGGAAACCGATTACTCGCGGTCGACTCGAGTTTAGAAGGGTGACACATTTTCATTAGAAAAAGGATGGGATGTAAGGAGATGTGTGTTTACACTCGCACTCCCATTCACATTCACATTCTCATTCACACTGACACTGATACTTCACACTCAATTCTTAAAGATATCCTTACATATAATATGTATTTACAATTTAACTTATTCTAATGTTAGTAGGAAGGGAACCGATAGCTCGCGAAGGGCGAAAAGGAGGGGAAAAGGATGTATGAACAATCACACTCGAAGATCGATAGCTTTAAGGAAAACATATATTTGGGACATGTAATCAAGGTCTAACCGAGCCAACACATCTCTCACCGGCACATTGGACTGCTTTCCTCCAGCCCGAAGGGAGTTTTCTAAATTCGATCTGGCGACAAGATACATCTCGCACGACCAAACAATGTGTTCGATGTCGTGGTAACCATGGCCACAACCACAGAGATTGCTGTCGGCAAGATTAAAACGAAAAAGCAGCGCGTCTAACGAACAGTGATTGGACATGAGTCGGGAGAAGGTGCGAATGAAGTCCCGACTCAAGTCCAGACTTTTGAACCACGGATTGAGGCTAACCTTAGGGATAATTGAGTGGAGCCAACGGCCCAATTCATCTTCGTTTCATTTGCGTTGCCAGTTAACGATGGTATTTTTACGAACTAAAGAATAAAATTCATTGAAGGCGATTTGACGCCGATAAATTTCGCCTTCAATTGCACCTACCTTTACTAATGAGTCAGCCCTCTCATTACCCGGAATTGAGCAATGTGAAGGGACCCAGACAAAGGTAATGATATAACAGCGTCTGGATAAAGCACTCAAAATTTCTCGTATTCTCTCAAGGAAGTACGGCGAGTGCTTTTCCGGCCTCACTGAACGGATAGCTTCGACAGAGCTAAGACTATCCGTTACAATGTAATAGTGTTCAACAGGTCGTGAGGCGACGCTGTCCAGCGCCCAGTGTATTGCTGCCAATTCAGCAATGTACACTGAGCAAGGATACTGAAGACTGTGTGAGGTGCTAAAAAATTTGTTGAACACTCCAAATCCTGTGGACTCATTCATAGAGGACCCATCAGTAAAGTACATATTATCACAATTGACACGCCCATACTTTGCTTCGGAAATCGTAGGAACGATCCCCGATCGATGATAATCATGGACAGATCAAAATGCACAGAGGAATTGATGTAGTCAGGAAAACAAACACGGTTGGGAATATACGAAGAAGGATCAACCTGCATGGAGACGAATTCCAGATCCAGATCAATCCAGAATGAAAATTTAGTTCGATCAGCTGCTCAAAATTTCACCAATGGGTTCATAACCTTACACCGGATGAGGAACCGAAGAGATAATAAATTGAAGCGATCTTTTAGTGGGAGTACGCCTGCCAAAACCTCGAGACTCTTGGTATGCGTTGAGGGCATACATCCCAACGCAATACGGAGACAAAGATACTGAATTCGCTCGAGTTTAATTAGGTGTGTTTTGGCAGCTGATTGAAAACAGAAACTGCCATACTCCATCACTGAGAGAATAGTTGTTCGATACAACATTATAAGATCTTCGCGATGGGCTCCCCACCAGGTGCCGGTAATTGTACTGAGAAAGTTTATTCTTTGTTCGCATTTTTTACTCAGATACCTAATATGGGCCCCCCCAAGTACATTTGGAGTCGAACCAGACACCAAGATACTTGAATGACATAGCATGAGTGATCGGTTTACCCAAAAGTTGAAGCTTTGGTTTTGCTGGTCTATGCTTCCTAGAAAAAACCACCATCTCTGTTTTCTCCGTGGAGAATTCGATCCCTAGACCAATGGCCCAGGCTGAAAAATTGTTCAAAGTATCTTGTAAGGGTCCTTGCAGGTCGGATTCGTTTGATCCAACGACAGACACCACTCCATCATCTGCAAGTTGTCTTAGGCTGCAATTTTGTGTAAGGCAATTGTCGATGTCGCTTATATAGAAGTTGTACAAAAGGGGGCTTAAACATGAGCCCTGGGGGAGTCCCATGTAGGAGACCCGACTTACTGTCGAATCCCCGTGAGAAAAATTCAAATGTTTCTCACAAAGCAAGTTATATAACATATTATTCAATAGAGGCGGCAGACCCCGAGAGTGTAATTTGTCTGACAGGACCTCTACTGAAACTGAATCGAAGGCCCCCTTTATGTCCAAGAATACTGAAGCCATTTTTTTTTTTTTCTCGGCGTAAGCCATTTGAATTTCTGAAGAAAGCAATGCAAGACAATCATTTGTCCCCTTGCCCCTGCGGAACCCATATTGTGTATCTGAGAGTAGGCCATTCGTTTCAACCCATCGATCAAGATCATTTTCTCCAACAATTTCCGTATACAAGACAGCATTGCTAAAGGGTGTGTCACATCAAATTGCATCACGGAAAAAACGCTGTAGAAATTTAATTTTTAGGAATTATATCTTCAGTTTTCGCTTATAATCAGATAAGAGTGTATAGATCACGTTGGCCATGCTTCATTGTCAATTTTTCGTAAATTTGGAAAAATGTCGTCGAACGAAAAAGAGCGTCGTGAATTAATCCTGTGCACTCATTTCGAGAATCCGGAGTTGTCACATCGGGACATCGGTAAGATGCTGGGAATCGTCCAATCCACGGTCAGCAGATTATTAAAACGATACTTCGAGAACCTAACCATCGACCGGAAGGTGAAGAACGGCAAAAATGGATGCTCCGTCAGTGAAAAAGATCACAAGCGCGTAGTTAAGCAGTTTAGACGTGATCTGAGAAGTTCGGTCCGGGATGTCGCCAATAAGCTGAATTTGTCAAGTTCATTCGTCCAGCGGACCAAGCAGCGGGAGGGCCTGCGTACATACAAGGTTCAGAAGGCTCCTAATCGCGACGAAAGGCAAAACATGGTGGGGAAGACGCGAGCCCGGAAGCTGTACACCGAAATGCTGACGAAGCCGCATTGCCTGGTAATGGACGACGAAACCTACGTCAAAGCGGACTTTCGTCAGCTGCCGGGCCTGTTGTTCTTCTCCGCAGAGGACAAATTCAGCGTTCCGGAGGAGATTCGCAAGCAGAAACTATCCAAGTTTGCCAAAAAGTACATGGTGTGGCAAGCGATCTGCTCTTGCGGAAAGCGGAGCGCCCCCTTCGTGATGACCGGCACGGTAAACGTGCAGGTTTACCAGCACGAGGGCACGACCATCTTCTGGCCGGATCTCGCTTCGTGCCACTATTCAAAGGACGTGTTGGAGTGGTACGAAGCCAACGGGGTCACCTTCGTGCCAAAGGAAATGAACCCGCCCAACGCGCTGGAGCTCCGCCCAATAGAGAAATATTGGGCGATTATGAAGCAGGCCCTCCGGAAGAACCCAAAAGTTGTCAAATCGGAGGCGGACTTCAAGAGAAAATGGATTTCTGTTAAAAAAAAAACTACAACCTGACGTTGTACAGAACTTTATGGACGGGGTAAAGAGGAAGGTGCGAGCATACGGGCTTGGGCTCGAAGTATGAATGAAAAGAAAATGCCAAAAGTTGTTTAATAGTTTTTATTTTACTGTCTAAAATTTTCAAAAGGATCGGTCTACTGGGCGAATTTCTACAGCATTTTTTCCGTGATGCAATTTGATGTGACACACCCTTTATAGGGCGGTACGAATTGAAGTCGGACGCGGGTTTTCCGGGATTTTGAATAGCTATAACTCGTACTTGTCTCCAATCATCTGGAACAATATATGTTCCAGAAACCGATTGAATAAATTCAACAAGCGATGTTTCGCCACATCAGGGAGGTTTTTCAACAAGTTGAACTTAATTCGATCCGATCCCGGAGCAGAATTGTTACATGAAAGGAGAGCAAGAGAGAATTCTACCATCGAAAACTCAGAATCAAGATCGCACCTATCTTGTGGTATATCTCGAACAATTTTTTGCACAGGAGCGGAATCGGGACAAACTTTCCGTGCAAAATTAAAAATCCATCGATGTGAATATTCTTCGCTTTCATTCGTTGAAGAGCGATTTCTCATGTTTCGAGCCACTTTCCATATTTTTTTCATTGACGTTTCTCGTGACAAACCTCCCACGAAATTTCGTCAATAAGCACGTTTTTTCCCTTTGATCAAATTTTTGAACTGATTCTCAAGGGCTAAATACGTTTGAAAATTTTCAGGAGTTCCACGTTTCCGAAAAGCTTTAAATGCATTCGATTTTTCTATATAAAGCTTGGAACATTGGCTATCCCACCATAGATTGGGAGGCCTTCGGGAAATGGTGGAACCTGGAATGGGTTTCGTTTGAGCGCGAACTGCGCTGTCATAGATCAAACGAGAAAGAAAGTTATACTCCTCCAATGGAGGTAAACCATCTATGGAATTGATGGCTAGAGCAATCGCGTCCGCATACTTTTTCCAGTCAATGTGTCTTGTGAGGTCATATGCCATGTTTTTAGATTCAGAAGAGTTCGACCCAATGGTGATGGAAAATTTTGATTGGCAAGTGATCACTACCGTTGGGGTCCTGGATTACATTCCACTTGCAATCTAACGATAGTGAATTCGAGCAAAGCGAGAGGTCAAGAGCACTTGGTTTAGCAGGAGGTTTAGGAACACGTGTTGTTTCCCCAGTATTCCAAACGGTCATATTGAAGCTGTTACAAAGGTCATATATCAACGATGAACGATTGTCGTCGTACTGTTCCCCCCCAGGCAGTTCCGTGAGAGTTGAAGTCTCCCAAGATCAATCGTGGCTCAGGAAGGAGTGAGCACATGTCAACAAGTTGCTTGCGGCTAACCGCAGCTCTCGGAGGCCAATACAAGCTGACGTGCAGTTTATTAGAAGGCTAGAAATATCATTATCAGCTTCGCTTATTCTCTAGCCAAATCTTTGTCTTGCGTGTTTTAGCTGAAGCAAAATAGTCCAAAATTGTATCAAAATCAAAGTCTTAGCTATTCTTTCTCGTCAGAATGAATTGCCATGCCATTGAGTGGGCCTTGGCTTATTTTAGAACGCAGATAATTTTCAATTAATTCAAACTCAATCAATCAAACTGCGTTCGCACGATGCCACTGTGACTGGAGGCGTCAGTGAAATTCGTAGCGCCGTCTCGATGTTAGGATAAAATGCATCGAGAGGATATCTGAGAATAATGTTCAATTGTTTGCCTAAAGGCATCGAAGAGGTCAGATCAGGAAATTGGTCCTTCATCTGCGTCTTAAGCACTTCCACCTCTGATACAAGTTCCTCTGTTTCAATATCTGATCCATGATCCTGGTCCAATTGATCCATGCTCATAGATGTTAGTCAGTCTCTCGTTATAAATGAAAAATCTGATGCTATATCCGCTATAGCAGGTGTGGCCAAGCTTCCCACCACCCCTTCTTTTTAATACAGTATGTTTTTAAGTAGTAATTTGATTGTAAAATGTTGTTTCAGGTAGCGAGAATAGTGATTTCTTCTCAAAAACTAGTTAGTTATAATAACAATAGGCTCTTTTATTTTTTATGTTTTTATTTTTTATTATCCTGAATGTTTGTTTTGTATCTGATAAAGCGCTGGAAATATTAGGTTATATATTTTCGACATCTTTTTCATATTTTCGTTCAAATGCACTCAAATTTATTCGCAAACAGGATGCTAAATAGTAATATGTCAAAGGAGAGCGATGTTTTGTTTCGATTGTAATCATAGTAGAAAATATTGTTTTCGGGTATAAGAATATCCGAAAAAAGTTATCAACAACACATTTCCTCGCAAAGTAAATTCCTATAAATACAGTAAATATAAGTTAACGAATCGCGGACTACGGCCGAGTTTAAAAAAAAATGAAAACGAACTTCACTGTTCAACTTTCAGACCAATAATGATCGTCTTTATTTTCCGATACTTAATTCTACCCTACACTTCCTAAATGAATCTGCTGACCTATCAATATGATACCTGTCGATGCCAGTCCAAGGGTCGTTCGCCGTCGTTGTCGTTGCCTGGATGTTTATTGCTGAATTGCGTGACCTAGTTAACGTTGTTGTCCATCGGTGGAATTCTGCTTGAGGGTAATGCCCGTTGTTCCGGTGTCAATAAAGTGCTAACTGCTGACGGGGTCCAAATAATGAATGTATGATGTTTGACGATGGCTCGGTATCGTTGCCAACTGGGGTCATGCTGGTGGATCCGTTGGTAACTGCTCCCCCCTGAAGATCGAGCCGTCCCGGTTCGATTCTTTCGGCTGATGAATCCTCCAGGATACTACTTATGTTGATACTAGGGTACCATTTCCGTTGGAAAGTGCTTTCGGTTCGTTTACAGTATTTCGAAACACCCACAGCTATCGCTGAAACGATAATTATCAAAAACAGTCCAATATTTGATGATATCTGGATTTTAGTTGTATCTTCCATGGATTCCATTCGTTGACGGTTTCGGAGGTGAAGTTCTTGTAACTTCTCCAAAGTTATGTTAGACTCGAAGGCGGTCTTCTCAATATTTAATCCATCTAGGGGTAATATAAGTGGGGTTTGTTTGCTGTATGATTCTCTACTGCTGTAGCTCACATCATTTATGGTAACTGTGCAATTAGAGAAGTAAATTAGGAAAGTTCCTTGAAGTACTCTGTCTGAGAGTTGACAATCTGTATGCATGATTGCTGCTTTAACATCTTTGAGCATGATGTGGTAGTCAGTTATACGTTTGACATCTGTATCTGAATAGTTTGTAAAAACGCATTTGCCAGAAAATCCTCTTAAAATTCGGGAGTAACATTCATCTTTGGATACGTCAATGAGGTCTCTACGATCACAAAGGGTGTTCTGCTCTACAAGTTGACATGTACCTTTGAGAAGAAATGTGGAGTTGACACCTACTATCGCCGTGTTTGATTGAAGTTTCAGTGATGCGTTGTTGATTGGAAGTGCCTCCAAAAGTAACTCGTTGAAAAGCTCTGGTTCGACAATCGGTATCAAGATTACAAAATATAGTTTAGAATTTCTGAATAGAGTCTTGATGCTTAAAAATTCGTAAGCTTGTTCTGAATTTAAAAGAGTTATGTTTTGTTTTTCTAACTGTTTTACAATAAACTTCAGTTCTTCTGGTTCTAGGAATCTTCTTGATATTGTGTTGAGTTTTGCGAGTTGTATAGTTTCGAAAATACTGTCTAGGTGGTAATGAATTTGATCTAAGTGGAATGATATTTTTAAAATTTTTACAATTGATGTGAAGTTTTGATTATGATTTTGTATGTCTAACATTGTTTGTCTGTTTGAAATTATTTGTTTCATAATTTTTGTTTGTTGGTCGTTTATTGATTGGATAATTCTGTTGAGTCTATTTTGAAGTTTTTCATTTATTGTGGCTTGTAGGTTGTTTTCATTGTTTAATGCTCTATTACCTGATTTGAGTTGCTCAATTTCTGAATGAATCCTATCTAAATCATCCTGATCTAAATTTCCTGTTATCAATTTTAAAGTAGAACCTAAGAAATTAAAAGCTCCTCTTCTATTTCTATTTTTTGGAAAAAGATTTTCATAAATGTTTGTAATTTCATCGTACTTAACGAACAACATTTGGGCAATATCTTGAATGTTTGAAAATGATTTTAGTCCAGTTATGATAGTCTGTAGTCGGTCAAGTAGTGGTTGGTATTGTCTAAGGTCTATTTCATGATAAACATGATAGTGTCCGTTTTTTATAAGAGTGGATTTAGTCCGTATTGTCAAAAGTCCAGGGTTAGTCGAAAGGTCCTGTATTTGTATGGATTGGGATAGGATCATCGACGTGAGGGTAAATGAGATGATGACATATGGAATCGGCTGCATGATTCTGAAATGAGTAAGAAGATTATGTTACTTTCTAATTCTCTTTAGATTTGATTTATGTAATCTACGGTTCGAATCATCTATGAATGTCTTGATTCTATCCTCAACGACTTGAACCGCATCGAATTTATTTTTCGTTTTACATTTAATTCCTTGCACTTTATGATGAATTTTGTCGTTTTCTCGCAACACGGGGGCATTTTCGCGGTTTTTGTTATGTTGATTTATGTTTCTTTTCTGAGTTTTATCAAGTTCTAAAATAACGTCATCGTAAATTTTGTTACGATTTTCAATAATTTTCTCCATTTCAAGTGGCCTTTCTTCGCCATCTTTTATACCGAAAAAGATTTCTCTTGGTTTCAAGTTGGTTGCGCTATGTATTGTACCGTTGTATAAAGTGCAAGCAATTTTGTAAACTTCTTTACTACTTAGGTAATTATACTTATCCTTGATACATCTGAAAATCTCGGCGAGAGTACTATGGAATCTTTCCACAATCCCATTCGTCTCGCTATGATTGACTGGTGTAAAATATGTTTGTATTCTTAGGTCTTCTAGAAGTCCTCTCACTTCGATTGACTTCATGGCTGGCTCATTGTCTGAGACGATGAGTTGAGGTTTACCGTGAGTGCTAAAATATTTCAAAAGTGTTCCCCTGATGTCTTGTATATTCCTACTCTTTAGTGGTAAAATAACGGCAAATCTTGAGAATTTTTCGACTACTGACATGAACATATCTGGTTGGGATATGAATATATCGAGATGAATAATTTCTAAAGGTGCCTTTGGTATTGGGGTTTCTCCTTGTTTGATTTTATATGGTGCACGTTCATATTTATTTTTATTGCATACTTCGCAAAGTATGATGAATCGTCTAAGTTTTTGTTTCATTTTTGGAAAGTAATATTTCCTTGTCATTTCCTTGAAATTTTCTTGAATTCCTCGGTGGGATAGTTCATGGGTCTCTCTTATGAGGTCATTTTGTTCTTCTGGGGTTTTGACGTCTTTTAGTAATAATTGTGAAATTTTAACTTTTAATATTTTATTCCTGCTAAAATAATTTTTGTATACTACCTGGATTGATGGGATTAAAGAGTCTGGACACAAAATACAGTTGATTTGTTTTGGGTTCATGTATTCTTTAAAAATTTTAATTAAGGCTGGTACACCAAACATCCATTTTGAAATGGTTCGCCTGAAAACTCTTGGAAAAATTTCTTCCAATTTTTCCTCTTCTTGCTCACTTATCTGAAGAATGATCTGGTTCGAAAAAACGTTTAAAGGTCGAAGGGTCATTGGTACAAATTCGCTATCATCTGTGTCAGCAGAATGAGCGGTTGCGGCGTCAGAATTATTGTCGTCGTTCTCATTAATATTTATTTCTTCAGGAATGATACGTGATAGAGCGTCTGCTACCGTGTTTTGTTTACCTGGTCTATATTTGATTTCGTAATCATATTCCTCTAGATCGAGTCTCCATCTAATAAGTTTGCTGTTTGGAGTTTTTAGATTTAAACCATATGTAAGTGGCTGGTGATCTGTGTATAAAACAAATTTTCTGCCAAAAAGATACGGTCTAAAATATTTACATCCCCACCAAATAGCTAGGAGTTCTTTCTCGATTGTGGAAAGATTTTCCTCTGATTTTGTCAAGGTACGAGAAGCAAATGCTACAGGCTTGTCACTGCCAACAGTGCCTTGGGATATAACCGCGCCGATTGCATGATTCGATGCGTCGGTTGTCAAAATAAAGGTTTTATTGAAGTCGGGGTATTGTAAAATTGAACTACTCGTGAGGATATTTTTACATTTCTCGAATGCGTTGATAAATTCATGGCAATGTTTTATGCCTTCTCCTTTTCTCAAACAATTTGTTAAGGGCTTTGCAATTTTCGCAAAGTCCTTTATAAATTTGCGGTAGTAATCCAAAACTCCTAGAAATCCGCGTAATTCCTTTTCAGTTTTGGGAATGGGCCATTTCGTTATCGCATCAATTTTGTTAGGATTCGGTTTTACGCCTTCCGGTGTAACGATATGTCCTAAAAACGCGACTTCTTTCTGAAGAAATTCACTTTTGTCTAATTGAATCTTCATGTTGTATTCTTGTAGACAACTGAAGATTTTCTTCAAGTTTTCCAAATGTTCTTGAAGACTTGTAGAAAACACAATAATATCGTCCATGTAGACGAGACAAATTTTTCCAATGTGTTCCCTAAGTGTATTATCCATCACTCTCTGGAAAGTGGATGGAGCGTTTCGCAGCCCAAAAGGCATACGCAGAAACTCGTAGTGCCCATAATCGACGCTGAATGCGGTTTTAGGTATGTCCTCTTCACAGACTTCAATTTGATGAAATCCGGAAGCGAGATCAAGCGTGGTGAAATACAGACATCTACCTAACTTGTCTAATATATCACTTATGTTTGGTATAGGATACCTGTCTTCAATGGTTTTTTGGTTTAGTTTCCGATAATCGATAACTAAACGCCATTTTCTTTGTCCTGAGGCATCTTCCTTTTTCGGTACAACCCACACTGGGGATGACCAAGGACTGTTTGAATGCCTGATGATGCCCTGATCCAGCATTTTTGAAATCTGCCGTTGTACCTCTTCCTTGTGACAGAAAGGATACCGGTATGATTTTGAATGAACTGGTACATCATCTTTTGTTTTGATAGTGTGCTTCATTCCGTTGGTGAAGGTTAAAATCTTGTCTTCTTGATGAAATATATTTTCAAATTGTGAAATAATTTTACAGAGCCTATTACGTTCTTCTTGATTCAGGTGGTCAAGTCGTAGTTGAGCCTGTAATTTTCCTTTTGAATAATTCTCAGTTGGTTTTTCGTATTTTGATTGTATTTCAAAATTATTTATCTCTCCGAACACAGGTCTGTTTGGGTTAATTTTTGCGACATCTTGGCTTTTATTTTCGACCATTACAGTTGCTATATTATTTTCAGCATGGTAAATTCCGGGAATTACAGCTATCTCTTCAGTTAACGGTAATTCTCGTTCTACAAAGAAATCTCCATTCGCAATATTAGTAGGAAATGTTAAACCAATTTGTTCTCCAGCATTAACGCTTACTGTGTATGAATCTGGATATTTTTTCCTCATGGGTATCGTACAGTTAGGAAATTGTAGTTTGTTTGATGAAGTCATTATATCAATTTTCAAATCGCTCAGGGATTCGTACCCGATAAGTCCATCAAAGAATGAATGAAATTTGTAGAGATAAAAAGTTAATGGTAATCTTCCTTTGAAAGGCGAGAATTTTACAAATTGATCAACTTTATTAGTTCCATGTACACTTTTGACAATAGATGGAGTAGTGTACTCTATGGAAGCTGGGTCAATTAAAGAAGGATCAATATAATTTTTGTTTACCCCTGTATCAACAAGGAGCTTCAAATTGCCAAATTTTGTGTTTAATTGGACATAGGGTAAATAATTATTGTTTATTATGTTTCTGGTGGTGATTCTGGGGAAACTTGAAAATTTATATCATCTATTTCTTCATTTAAAAATTCTTTTTTAGAGGATATTACTGCCTCGTTGTTCTCAGTAATGTTGAGATTATTGATCAGTAATGAAATTGTGTGTGAGACTTTACTGTAGAAGTCTTCTACATTGTGGGTTTGTGTACTTTTAAAAAGATCGCGAGTGAGAGACACTTCGTCTCGTCGGTCGCTATAGTAGGTGATGAGATTTTGTTTTATCTCTGCCCAATTCAAATTGGTGCCATAAAGCTCCAATATATTGTCGGCTTCGCCTGTGATCTTTGTGCGAACAGCCTGAATCCACACATTGTACACACACGTCCCCTCAACTTCATTGAGCAATGGCATTATGTTGTCTATTGCTCTTATAAAAGAGTTCAGCTTAACGGGATTTCCGTCGAAACAAGGTATATCCCTTATGATTTGTGGGGTTTGGAGTGATTTTAAAATCATCTCCGTTCTCCCAACGTTGTTAGCTGGTGCCTGAAGCACATTAGCCAAATGTTGTGCTGCTTGTGCAAGCTGTTCCGCTTGCGCAGTTTGGGCTCTAACCTGAGCAAGTTCTGCATCCCGGTTAGCCACATGTTGAGCTAAGTCTCTAATTTGAATTCGCAAATCCTCGATATGTTGCTCTTGCATGTTGCGAGCCATATCGTAACGTTTATTTTTTTTTGTTAAAATTGTGGTAACACTAAGTATACTTTATTCCTTATTAATGGTTCACTTATTTTTTTTGTTGATAATTCACTTTTTTCTGTTGATAGTTCACTTTGTGTTTTGTTAATAATTCACTCTGTTTTCTATTGGTAATTCACCTTATCTCTTATAAATAATTCACTTTTTTTGGTAAAAATAATAAAAAGGAACGCTTACCTAATTTCTCTTGGAGTCAATAATCCGTTGACTCTGAAGAAAATGATACCGATATTCCCTCGGTTTTCCTGCTGGATGAGGTGAAGTTTATGAGATGTTGCACTTCTCCGGTAAGCCGCCGTTGAAATTACACTTTACTTCACTCCAGCACTACACGACTGCGCCAGTTAACGAATCGCGGACTACGGCCGAGTTTTTAAAAAATGAAAACGAACTTCACTGTTCAACTTTCAGACTAATAATGATCGTCTTTATTTTCCGATACTTAATTCTACCCTACACTTCCTAAATGAATCTGCTGACCTATCAATATGATACCTGTCGATGCCAGTCCAAGGGTCGTTCGCCGTCGTTGTCGTTGCCTGGATGTTTATTGCTGAATTGCGTGACCTAGTTAACGTTGTTGTCCATCGGTGGAATTCTGCTGATGCTGCTTGAGGGTAATGCCCGTTGTTCCGGTGTCAATAAAGTGCTAACTGCTGACGGGGTCCAAATAATGAATGTATGATGTTTGACGATGGCTCGGTATCGTTGCCAACTGGGGTCATGCTGGTGGATCCGTTGGTAACTTATATTTTTGAAATTGAAATACTTTTGAAATGAAGAGCTTCATCTCTCTTGATTCTAAAAATATATCGCCATGAAAATTGGAGATTCCCTTTTCAATCATGCTTTTTAATTTCATTGACATTTCTTTTATGTTGATTCCATCATTGAATGGAAATGACATAAATCATATTTTGAAATATTTTCAAATCGTCTGTCGAACTCATTTCGTAACAAAGTAATTTAATCTGCATAACGATTGTATTCATGTGTTTTATTCTGCTGATTCAGTCGCAATATTTCGAACTGCTTTAAATCTCGTCTCCTAAATTGTACTTTTAAGCGTGTTTTCAGTTTTTTCCTTGATGTTTCAAGTTTAATTTATTTTGATTCGCTATAATGACGCGATGAAAAACGAGATCATGCACCCACTTATTGAGGATGGCAGTTGCCATTAGTTTAAAGTGACCAGATGGTCAGAGGTCAAACGCGGGACATAAAAAACAAAACGTTATGTATATATGTTATGTGAACATAAACCATAGTTTAGCGAGTCTAAACTGATCTGTGTTATTTCTTTCCAAGTATCGGCACTCGATTGTGATTTTCCGGTGGTTTAGATTTTGCTTACGCCGAATATATCATCCACATCAAGTTCTCGAAGAAGGTCCTTCTCTGACAGACGTGAAGGGAATGTCCAAACCGCTCTTCTTTCGAGTCATATGGTGAACGGGGAGATATATAATAGTACGAAGTGCTTACCGGAAGTTGCGAAGGTGATGTGGTCTTTACGCTGAATCTGGGATCAGCCCATTATGTCAAAAGATCACTGGAGGATGGATCGGTTGGAGATAACAATTGTCGCGAAGACCGCCAACCTTCCGAACATTCCCCAGCTGCGACCTATAGAAAACTTTTGGGCGAATGGCCAAAATGGAGAGGCAGTCGACCACCAAAGCCACGAAAAGGTAAAAGAACACGCCGAGATGAGATGTTGGTCGGTCATGGTTGAGATTCAGGCCAACTTCCGTAAGACCGCCCAGCGCTTCAAACTTATTTAAAACGTTAAGCCCTGACCGAGCTAGAGGACCAAATATGAACTTTTCGTCTGACTCACGTTGGTCCCTGCGGATCAATTGGGGGCTTTTATAAAAATCATTTTCCAATTTTGTTGCTGTCGCTTCCAGTTGACACTCTCTAAACAAAAAGCCCACTGTCGGTGCGATGAAACCAGCTCAACGTATTAATCTTTGGATGCATTAGAAGCGATCTTGAACAGTCTGCCAAATAAAAGTTTTTTTTGAGGTGCATCCATTTAAGAAAATCAACATAGTCAAGTTGTAATATTGAAATATATATATATATATATATATATATATATATATATATATATATATATCTATCGCGGGACATTTTTGTTTCTTTTGCATTAGTTTACATTAGTTCATTTTTTTTAAAACATTATTGCCCTCGTCTTCTCAAGAATTCCACACAATCGACTCAATCCAGCTAAGATACGGCGCAATGCGTGTATATATCGCGGGGACGATTGTTCCACAGAACTTTCCAAACGAGGTAACCGCTACGATGTGAAATTGACATCCGTCGCTGGTGTTCCGAACCTGCAGTGGACCACCGGAATCACCCTGACAGGTATCCCGCCCACCGGCTGGATAACCAGCGCACATTTGAGTGTCGACAACATTCCGTGTCAGGGTGTGAACGTCGCTCTGGTAGTGCCGGCGGCACTCCTCCTGGCCATACTGATCGAGAACCACTTTGAGCAGATGATTTTGGCTGGTTCCAACTGGAATGAGAAAAAAATAACATTGAAGAATTTAAACGACGGAAGTATTGTCGATTCTTACAATTATCGACCGCTCCGTAGCCCGTAGCAGTCAGCTTCTGTTCTCTAATTACCGTAGATTGGTACAGACAGGCCGGTCGCACCCGTTGACTGAACGGAACGGTTTCCGACAGCTCTACCAACGCGATATCATTATGTTTGGTTCGAGCGGAATACTCGGGATGTCTTATGAATGATTCGATGTTGTAATCCTGTGGTTGGGTCGCGCTTTTATCACTCAACAAATCCACAACGCCCAATCGAACCAACACCGCATCCTCATTGCGACAATGGGCTGCCGTTAAAATGAACCGTTCGCTGATGAGACTGCCACCGCAACGAAACTCAAGAGCGCCCGTGGGACCACTCCTATATCCTATTGCAGCCATATGGGGAAACTCTCCCTGCTGGGCAGCTTCGCCACCGACAATCAAATTGGTGTAGGTGGGACATGGTCTGGCTTTCCTCTGAATGACCTCTCCGTTTGGTTTCAGCGAGCTGAAGTACAAAGTAGGCGCTGCCTGACGCATATATTGTTCGCACTCTGGGGTGAGAAAAAAAAGAAATATAAACGAATTTATTGATACAAAAACGAGTTCAAACCTACTCCGGGCACTGATGGTCATTGAGGCATCTCGAGCCTCCTGTTGTTCCAATCGCGTCTTGTAGTCCTCCGGGCAGCAAACGATGGCTTCTTTGGCATTGTAGGAACAAATGGTGATCCGGCTTCCGGTTGATTCCAACACACGGCGACAGCTGCTATAGCCAACACATATTCCGGCAGTGTTTTGAAAGAAACAGGAATCTCCCTCTTACGTAGATGAAAACAACGATTATCACTACATTATCAAAATAAATGCAAAAGATAAGGTACTTACCACCGCTCTGAGTTCGAGCTTCGCGGTGCGCACAATAAAATGCCGTCACTAACACAACCAATAAGTTCCATCGTCTCATGATTAATTTTACTGTTTACGTTCCTGATCACGGCCAACCTGATCGCGAGAATCAAAACAAAAAATCCAAAGCTGTCGTCGTCTTCGTTCGATCAGATCAATTTCCATTGATAATGATGAAGTGCAAAGGCGAACTATATCCAACGCTTGCGTTCGGAAGCCGCGTCTGCTGTTTGTTTGCGGATTCGTCACTAACTGAAGCTGACAAGCTTTATTCATCGAAACTAAAGCCTATACTGCCTAAACTGGCAGGTAGCTGGTGCTGATCGGCGCTACTCAGGCGGGGTGATGTGGGTATGAATTTAATGTATACCCGCTTATTCGTTTAGCACTCAGCCGGTGCATCTCTCATGGTTCACATCATTACGCAAGCTTAATCATAGCACTAATTATTCCCGTAACTATTTTCATTAGCGGTTAATGGAAAAACTTACTGAAAGTGGAATTCACCGGTAATACCCATGCCCGCTAGTCCACAAACCGCAGAACCATGCCCAAATTACCACAAATGCCTCAAGCTCTCTTCTTCACAACAAGTGAAGAAGCTCTGTTCCGTCACGTGATACCGATACCGGCAAATACGCCAATATGTCAAGAAACATTTTCCAGACAGATTGCGTATAATTAACATGCAAATTGGAAATTTAAAGAAGCGCATGTTCATATGATATCAAAGCAACTGCAGGTGCGTGTACAAGTTAAACGTTGTATACAGCGAAATGCCTTGTTTTTTTATTCTATTTTTAAATTTATAATGATACTACATCCCATTGAGTGATTAGATCTTCTTCACAATGTTTCGCCATTAAACTCGATCCATGGCTGCAGTTCTCCAACTCCCGACCACCTCGCTCGCTGGGCTTCTCTTCTTCTTGTTCCCACGGGATTCGATGCGCAGTAACGTAATGTGCGGGCGGCAAACCCGGCATTTGCCGGGGGCGCTAAAATCTAAGAATTTTCAATTGCAATTTTTCCCCGTATCATATTTCATTATATTTATTTGATTGAGTGAAAAAACACCCATCATGAGTAGTTGCTTCTGTCCGTACATGAAACCAATAACTTCTCTTTGATTTTCGCAAAGTTGAAACATCACATCACATTATATCAATACCCTTTTAATTTTGACGTAGGATTACGTCTTTCGGGAACATATTGGGGTAAAAATTTAAAATCGAAAATTGAGCAGATCGTGAAAATTGTCCAATTTCAAACACTTTTTTCTCAGTCATTCCATGATGGATTGATGAAATTTTTGCGTCAAGCGATTTTGGAATTCCATAACAATTTTTTGTATTGAAGAAAATAATATATGTCATGAAACTAACTATCGAACAATTGAAAAATCTCAACCCCTATCCTAACGGAAATACCCACTTTTGATTGGTCGAAATTGACGATACGTGCGGCGGGTCCTAAACAGAGACATCAAAACCAAGCTGCCTGGGGGAAATCGGCATTGCTACGTATGCCTGGGCGCCTTTCCATGCATATTCTACTATCCATTATATCATCATTTGTTCATCTATCTTCTAACAATAAAACAAAAATTGAACAAAGAAAAAATAATCATAACTAGAATAGTTACGAGCTTATTAAGTGAGAGGGTTCAAAACAGTCACAGAAGGTTGTGTCCGAGACACGACCGCATAGTTGACGTAGGATTACGTTAGGCTATCTGTTAGGCTGATTTTGGATGTTTGAAAAAATATACTGTTAAACTCTTTGATAATGATCTGATGGCCCTGAAAAGGGCCGTTTGGTTTGGTTGTTGGGTATTTTTTGTTCATTTCACCAGTGTTACAATCGAGTTTCGGTATCAGTGATAGAAAGTTGTTTCAGCTCCGAGGCACGTTTGCGAGATTGGCGCTCATATTGCGTGAACATATATTCCGACATATTTACTCGCGTAAAACTTTATGGGGCAACAAAAACAACAATTCACTTCTGTTGTTTTTTTGGCAGCGGTAGCTTTTTCGGAGCCGCTGCTGCTTATTTCTGTTTTTATTTTGGTGGTTTTCGTTGACACCATCACGTCGAGCTAAACGGCGAATAGAGAATTTGACACACTGGATATTGTCATGTAGAACCTTGCGATACGCTTCGATCCTCCTTTGCCTTCCTTGCCGCATGAAGTCATGTTGGTTGATGTTGATCTGATGTGACCACACTTAAAACACTAAAAACATATATGTTTACCGATCTGAGCGTCGAACAAAATGAGAAATCTGACTGAGCAGCAGCATCAACAGAAAGAGAGAACATGCCTGAAACTTTCTGCTCATGATGTTTGCTGTTGCCATCAGTACTGGACCGATGCGGGACACAGCTCAATTGTTGATGTTAGGTTTCGATGTTTACCGCCGCTGCTGCTGCTACTGCCACTTAAATTCGATATGAGACACAGCTCAATTGTTGGCCGCCCAGATTCGATGCTCGTCTTGAAGTTCACTGCTGCACTTTCACGATTCCAAGAAGCGTGTGCTCGCACTTCTGATGGAGAGAGCGTGCCCGAAATGCTCCGCTCGCGATGCTTGCTGCTGCCACTAGTAGAGTAGTAGTAGTTTGCCGCTGCTTATACTGCCATAGAAGCTTGATGTGAGGCACAGCTAGCCTATTGACAACACAGTTTCGATGCTCGTCTATATATTAGCCGCGTCCACTGCTGCTGCTCTCCACTGTTGTCCGTTCCACGTCCGTTGTAAAAATTAATAAAATCCACGAACGCTCCATCCCTTTATATCATTTGGTATGTGTGAAGTAGGCGCCTCCTACTCGATTGTCATGCAGCTAGCTGGTGAACGAACGAATCGGGCGCGAAAAAGAAATGACGTCAATTTCGATCAATCAGGCCTAGGTATCTTCTGTTTGGATAGTGGTTAAGATTTTTTAATTGTTCGATTGTTAGTTACATGATATATATTATTTTATTCAATGTGAAAAATTATTATGGAGTGCCGACAACGTATGATGCAAACATCTCATCAATCCATCATGAAATGAATGAGCAATAAACGTTTGAAATTGGACGGGTCGCTCATTTATTTTCTAACGATCATTTATTTCCTAACCGGGAAGCAGTTGACATACTACGCTGCGCTTTTATGTACACGAAAAACCACTTTTAACATGCGGGGGAAAAATCTTATATGAAAATTGCCAGATGTCAATGTTGCCAAGCGTAGTTATTGATGGTTAACCCTTCCGTTACGAGCGTCGTCTATAGACGACATCCGCGCGACGAGCTGTGTGTACGAGCGTCGTCTTTAGACGACATGAAATTCATACTGCTCTTCGATCACACCAGCGCGATGTGCATACTTTTCGGCGCAGTGCTCCGTACAGGGGTAGCACTTCGGCGGAGCACCCATATCACGAACATCGACATTTGATTTGCTATTATGGTGCTACTCGCCCGTGTAGTTCGCGCAAAGGCATCGGCAAAATATTATTTTAGAAAATTCCTTGAGGCATGACCGAAGCCGTTTCGCTATATATATATATATATATATATATATATATACGTTACACCACAACCGACCGACCAAGGCGTCCCAGAAGTCAAGACGTCAGCAAAAGCCCAGCCGAGACCCATAGCAACAGACAGAGGCGTCAAAGTTACACCGCGCGTGTAAACCAACATTTGCCGACGCCGCGGAAATCAATCGAACGACGCGAACAAAGGTTCGACCAGGTTCGAACCACCGACGGAAATAATGAGATCAGCAGATGTAGTCTATTTAAGCCTTGTAATACGATTATAGAATTTAGTCTTGAGCGTAGCCGAGTTGAATACGGGCATAAAGGTTTATGAACCGAATGTAAAGTGTTATAAACGAATAAAAAGGGTAATTAGAAATTAAATAAAAGTTTTTTTTAAACCGCGAGTTAAGTCACGGCATAATTGGCGCAGTCATTGGCCAAGTGGTACAACGAAGTGAGTAGTGTTTATAGAGCGGATATCTGGAAGCACCGCCACCGAGTTAAAGAGGAGAAGTTTACATCTACTGAAGAAACCAAACGAACAAGCGAGAGGACCCCCTGAGCGAAAATCAAGGACTCGCTGCCGTTAGGAAAACTAATCCCGCCACCTGGAACGAACGATCTACGAGGAAACCGATTCAACCTACCCAGACTCCAGGAGATGAAAGCAGTAATCTTCCTGTAAGTAAACACGAACAATTATCTAAACCTAACACAACAAAATACTAATTCAGAAGTGCGAGCCCCCACCAGTGGTAAGCGGACACTTGATATATCACAAAGTGAATAACTAATCCATTAACAAGTGAAGTGTAGAACAACACATTTTCTCGCGCGTATAAAGTACGTAAGATTTTTTTAAAAAAAAAAAAAAAAAAAGAACAAACTCTTTTGAAAAAACAAATTTATTAAAATGGCCGAGCGGGAGCAAATGATTTCTCCGGAACTTCTGGCCCCGGAATTGGATGATCATGCACCAATTCCGCAACAAGAAATAACAATTCAAGGGTTACTCCAACACATAAGGAGCCTAACTCACAATCAGAACGAACTGATTGGGCAATTGAGAACACTTAAAGCAAAAGCGGAGGATCCGTTTATGCAGTTTAGAACTCCGGATCCTATTAAGAATTTACCAACATTCTCCGGAAACAAACGGGAAACAAACGCATGGCTTGAAGACGCCGAAAACACCCTGCATCTTTTTGAAAGATACAGAGATGATCAGGTCTACAGCCAATTGGTCAGAGCGGTAAAGAATAAAATCGTGGGAGAGGCCAAAGAAATTTTGATTGCTGCCGGCAACCCGAACAGTTGGGCAGAAATCAAAGAAATTATTCTAAATTCATACGGCGATAGGAGAGATTTGACATCTCATATCCAATCGTTGTTTTATATAAACCAAGGAAAAAAATCCATCACTGAATACTACAACCGAACCAAAACCATAGACACTGCTATTAAATCCACAGCAGCGACAATGGATGATTATAACAACTCTACAAGAGCAATAAATAATCTAGTGAGCCTTATGACTCTCACTAGATTCATAGATGGGCTCACAGAGGAATTGTCTATGCACGTGCGAAGCTACAGACCTAAAAGTCTGGAGGAAGCGTATGCAATCACCATACAATATGCCAACGCTGCATATAGGCAGAAGTTAAACCAAAAACCATCTGACACAAATAAAAATATCAGATCCAACAATAGTAACGGTTCACATAATTCGAAACCGTCTCCCAACCCCAATAGTAATGGCAATCACTTTAACGCGAAGCCATCCACCTCAAATTCTAACAATAACTTGCATAATCAAAAACCATACGGGTCTGCGAAATTCAAAGCTAGAGCTCCACCGCCAGATGACGATGTCTCGATGAGGACAGCGAAATCGCGGGCAGAGGTTAACAGCCACGAAACAGCAGAACACAGCAAAAATCATCAAACAGAACCTGACACTTCGGAACAGCTGGACGAATCCGTCCTCGATTCGGAAGATGACGATTATTTCGTCAACGATGAACTAAATTTTCACGTGGCCGAGGCGCTACAAAAAGAAAAATAATGAACGATAATAACTTTATTCCCTACATCACCATTGCAACATCCAAAGGCGAGATGAAATTTTTGATCGACACAGGAGCGAACAAAAATTACATATCACCCGAGCATGTAAACATAGAAAACTGCAAAACAGAACCGATTTCAAAAGTAACCAACATTAAGGGAACCTTTACAATCGATAAATCCGCTTCCTTCGACCCATTTCTTATAAATAAAAAACTGAAATTTTTCATTTTCAAATTTCATAAATTTTTCGATGGACTCATCGGATACGAGTCATTGAGAAATTTAAATGCTAAAATCGACGTCAGTAAAAATACATTGAGGATCGGGAGAAAAACTTTCGCAATGAAAAAGAGATTTCCCGAGAAACATAAAATCAATTTAAATGAACAAGAATATCAGTTCATAAAATTGAAAACCAAGAAAAATGGAGATTTTCTTATAGAGGAAGAAAAGCCTCACGGAAAATTTTCTATCTTGCCAGGCCTCTACAGAAGTGCTAATAACACAGCCTTTGTAGCAGTGCAAAATTATACAAAAAAATCGATGGAAATCAATTCGAACGAGATCAAGCTTTGCAATGACTTGGATACAGAGGTTGACCCATTCGAGCTGACAGAGCTACCGAAAAAGGTTGACTCTGAAAATTACACCATAAGAGACGATCATATGAATGAGGAGGAGAAATATACCCTCAGGAAATTGATCAGGAAATACAACGACGTTTTATATGTGGAAAGTGATAAGTTATCATTCACCCATAAAATTAAACATAAAATACGCACCGTGGACAGTATTCCGATACACTCCAAATCGTATAAGTACCCCTACGTGTACGAAAGCGAGGTGCAGGAGCAAGTTAAAAAGATGCAGAAAGACGGAATCATAAAAGAGTCAATCTCGCCTTACACGTCACCTGTGTGGGTGGTTCCTAAAAAGTCCGATGCATCTGGACGAAAAAAATTCCGTTTAGTGATCGATTACCGAAAACTAAACGAGAAAACAATTAATGACAAATACCCTATACCAGAAATTACGGATATTCTGGATAAATTAGGAAAGGCGAAATATTTTTCAACAATCGATTTAGTTTCTGGCTTCCACCAAATTCAATTAGCGGAGGAAGATACAGAAAAAACTGCTTTTTCCGTAAACGGTGGCAAATATGAGTTTACTCGTATGCCATTTGGCTTGAAGAATGCCCCAGCGACTTTTCAAAGAGTCATGGATTGCATTCTGAGAGATTTAGTAGGAGTATGTTGTTTCGTCTATATGGACGATATCATCATCTTCTCCAGCTCGCTTCAAGAGCACTTGAAAAATTTGTCGCAAGTCTTCGCAAAATTGAAAGAAGCAAGACTAAAAATTCAGCTGGACAAATGCGAGTTCTTTAGGAAAGAAACGCAATTTTTAGGTCATACAGTCTCTGAAGAGGGAGTACGACCAAACAGCGACAAAATTGATGCAATAAGGCAATGGCCAATACCTAAAAGCGAAAAAGAAGTGAGACAATTCCTAGGAATGCTTGGCTACTACAGGCGATTTATTAAGGATTTCGCAAAAATTGTAAAGCCGTTAACAGCACTTCTCCGAAAGGATATTGAATTCGAAATTACACCAGAAGTAGTAACATGCTTCGAAAAGTGTAAGCAACTTCTGACGATCGACCCGGTATTAATTTACCCTGATTTTAGCAAAGAATTTTCACTAACAACGGATGCGAGTGACCACGCTATTGGTGCAGTGTTGTCACAAGGGCCAGCAGGTAACGACCGACCCATCGCATACGCCTTACGTACTTTGAATAAAACGGAAGAACGATATTCCACTACCGAAAAGGAGTTTCTCGCGATAGTATGGGCAGTGAAACATTTCAGACCATACCTCTATGGTAGAAAGTTTAAAATGTTCACCGACCACCAACCACTAACATTTTCTTTCACGAACGCTAACCACAGAATAATTAGAGGAAAGCTGGCTTTAGAGGAATTCGATTACGAACTAATCTACAAACCGGGAAAACAAAACGTTGTCGCCGACGCGCTGTCGCGCGTAAACATAGAAAAACACCTGAACGCACACTCGCAATCATCGCTTTCCCTAAATGTTGAACCTTCTGAGCGAGGAAACGAACCTTCAGACGACGAAAGTGACGGAACGACAGTACACTCAGCGGATACGAGTGATGACTACTTTATTCGGTATACTGAGAGACCTATCAACGTTTTTCGGACACAAGTCATATTCAAAATAGGAAATGTAGAACTTGCAGCCTACGAACAAATTTTTCCAAAATATCACAGACACACAATAGTAAAAAGAACATACACCGAAGAAGACATAGTTGAAACGTTGAAACGGACCCTGAATCCGAAGGGTTTGAGTTGTATAAAAGTACCTATCTCATTAGCACAACTAGTGCAGGAGACGTATAAAAAACATTTTTCCTCAAATATTATTTACAAAGTATTTATTTCAGAGACCATGTTGGAGGACATCAGAATGGAAGTCGAGCAAGACGAGATCATAAGAAGAATTCACCAATACGGACACAGAGGAATCAAAGAAAACCGGAACCAGATTCTACAAACACACTTTTTCCCGCAACTCGATCGAAAGGTCAAAATTTATGTCGATTCCTGTGATATTTGCAAAAAAGCCAAATATGACAGAAATCCACCCAAACTAATTAGAAAAAGCACATTTGGACAGAAACCTTTCGACAGAGTCCACATTGACATTTTCTTCCTAAAAGGTCAAAAGTGGCTCACCATAGTTGATTCATTTTCAAAATTTGCAAACGCGATTCCATTAAGCACAAGAACAATAGTTGATATCAAAACCGCAATAACCGAACACATTCGAAATTTTGGAAGACCTCAAACTATAGTGAGTGACCAAGAGCCATCTTTCAGGTCCATAGACTTTATGGGATTCCTAAATGATCTCAATATAGAGATACACCTCGCAAGTGGATCCAATTCAAATGGTATCGTGGAACGTTTCCACTCCACTTTAATTGAAACCTTCCGCACAAACAAAGCAAAATTTAAAGATTTAACATTAAACGAGCAAGTAAATATCGCCATCGACATTTACAATAATAGTTTCCACTCAGTAATAAAAACCCAACCGCGAAATTTGATTTTTAATAACTCTGGATCTACGAATATGGAAGAAATATCTGAAAAATCTAAAAACCTGCAATCTGCAGTTAAAATCGAACTAAATAGACGAAAAGATAAATACGAACAACAAAATATGAATAACGAAAAACCTGAAGATCTTCAACCAGGCGAAATTAAATACATAAAAAACTCTCAACGTTTAACAAAGGACAAAGATCCGTTTAAAATAACAACGATTAAACACAACAACGAACTAACATTTGAAGACGTCAATAATATTAAAATCCACAAAAATAGAATAAAGAAATAACCGATAAATCAATTATTTAACTCTCGTTGCAGATTTTCATGCATCGTCATAATAAATTGCACAAAACTTAAAGATCTATCTCACAACAATGGTATAATTGCCATAAAATTAAAACAAGTCAGGATTAGGATAGGATTCGAGAGAATTATCCAAAAGATTAATATCCACTCTATCGAACATAATATCAATTACATTGAAAAAATCGCAGGAAATATTAAAGTTATAGACCACTTAAGAAGTACTTTAGATTTCAAAATACAAAACTCAAAAGGTAAATTGATGAGCTTGTATTCCCACAGAAGTAAAAGAGCATTAGTAAACGCATTAGGAACAGCAATAAAATTAATAGCAGGAAACCCTGATAATGACGATTTAGAAATTATAAACCATAGTTTGGGAACTTTAGAGAAACAGGAAAATTTACTATCGAAATCTATATCAAGACAAATAATCATTAACGAAAAAATACAAAACAAAATTAATAACATAACAGACGTACTCAAAAAGATCAATAAACAGATTGTGGAACAGAGGAACAATTCTTTGGTAACCAGAGCAGATTTGGAATATATCAACATGATTGTAAACCTTGACTCTATAATTCAGATTCTCGGAAATATTGAAGAACAAATCGAGTTTGCTAAACTCAACATTTTAAACAGAAATTTATTTTCATTTGAAGAGAAGAAGTACATTTTCAACAGACTCAATGCTCAAAAGCTAAAGCTAGACTATTTAGATCAAATATTCCAGTACAGCTCAGGAAGCGTTATTGTAAGCCAAGGTGAAATTATAATACTGGTGAAAATACCCATCCTCGGGGACAACGAGTTCGACCTGATCAACATTCAGACGCTCAACATAAACAGTACACGAATCAGCACAGACGTAAAACTGGTGGCAAAGCATGGAGACATCATTTACAGACAAAGCGAACTTTGCGACATTTGCGAAGCTACAACCCTTCTCGAAGATGATTGCATCTATAACCTTCTGAATCACCAAACACCAAAATGTATCATAAAACCCGTCAGACAACCCATCCGTGTCGAAGAAATTAAGAAAGGAGTCATACTTGTTGACACAAACAAAAATGTATTGATCTCTGATTCATGCAACAATTCCAGACTGATCAACACCCCGACAATCATCGAAACAAACAACTGTACAATCAAAGTGATGAACATCACCTTCAATAACCAAGTAACTTTTGGAAATAGTGAAGAATACCTTCTCCCAATATACGGAAATAAGTTGATACAATTAAACTATACAGAGGAGAATAATGAAATCAACCACCTCAAATTGGAAAACCTTAACAGTCTGCAAGACATAAAGTTAGACCTGCATCGTTCAAAAAGGACAACAACCATCGGAGGAGGAGTCCTCCTCATGCTAATCATTATCTGTTCTTTTACCATTTATATCATCGACAGAAGATTCAAAGCGAAGGAAAGAGCAACTCTGGAAATTCGAAGCCATGTTGGAACCACCACGGAACTTAAACAAACCATTGGAAAAGGAGAATTTGGACCATTACCGAGTCTCGTCCTTTTCGAAAGATCGTCCGAGGACGGACGAGAATCTAAGGGGGGAGGCGTTACACCACAACCGACCGACCAAGGCGTCCCAGAAGTCAAGACGTCAGCAAAAGCCCAGCCGAGACCCATAGCAACAGACAGAGGCGTCAAAGTTACACCGCGCGTGTAAACCAACATTTGCCGACGCCGCGGAAATCAATCGAACGACGCGAACAAAGGTTCGACCAGGTTCGAACCACCGACGGAAATAATGAGATCAGCAGATGTAGTCTATTTAAGCCTTGTAATACGATTATAGAATTTAGTCTTGAGCGTAGCCGAGTTGAATACGGGCATAAAGGTTTATGAACCGAATGTAAAGTGTTATAAACGAATAAAAAGGGTAATTAGAAATTAAATAAAAGTTTTTTTTAAACCGCGAGTTAAGTCACGGCATAATTTATATATATATATATATATATATATATATATATATATATATATATATATATATATATATATATATATATATATATATATATATATATGTGCATAGATATGTCATTCGCCTCCCTTACCGCATCCAGTCAGGTTGGAATGGTTAAATGGGTTGTACGGAATCTGCTGCGTGCTAATGTGAGGTTTCAGTCGGATGTAGCAGTTGTTAACTTTTTGGCAGCGGTAGTTTTTTCTGAGTCGCTGCTGCTTTCCTTGGCTTTGGCATCTTCGGCTTCTGTGCGTCGGTTTGCAAGGGTTTCGTTGACACCATCACGGTGAGCTAAACAACGGATAGCGGGTTTGATACACTGGATGTTGTCATGTGGAACCTTGCGATACACTCTTCCTCAACCGGATCCTTTGTCTCCTTTACCTCCATAACCGCATCCAATTGTATTGGTTGATGTGAACAGGAGTACCAGCAATGCACACTAGAAACACATATGTTTATCGATCTGAGCGTCCAACAAGAATGAGAAATCTGACTGAGTAGCAGTAGCAGCAGCAGCAGTAGAGAAAGAGAGCATGCCTGAAACTCTCTACTCATGATGTTTGTTGTTGCCAACAGTAGTGGACCGATGCGAGACACAGCTCGATTGTTGAGGTTCAGCCTCGATGTTTACCGCCGCTGCTGCTGCTACTGCCACTTATGTGAGACACAGCTTAATTGTTGGCCGCTCAGATTCGATACTGCACTTTCACGATGCCAAGAAACGTTCTCGCACTTCTGACGGAGCCGCTGCTTATGCTGCCATAGAAGCTCGATGTGAGACACAGCTCGCATTTTGACTGCTCAACTTCTATGCTCGCCTATATATTAGCCGCTTTCACTGCTGCTGCTCTCCACTTGTTGTTGTCCGTTCCATGCCGTTGTAAAAATGAATAAAATCCACGAACGCTCCATCCTTTTATATCATTTGGTATGTGTGAAGTAGGCGCCTCCTACTCGATTTGTCATGCAGCTAGCCGGTGAGAGAACAAATCGGGCGCGAAAAAGAAATGACGTCAATTTCGACCAATCAGGACTGGGTTCTCTGTTTGGATAGGGGTTGAATTTTTTCAATTGTTCGATAGTTAGTTATATGATATATACTATTTTATTCAATGTGAAAAATTGTTATGGAGTGCCGTAATCGTTTGATGCAAAAATCACATCAATCCACCATGAAATGAATGAGTAACAAGCGTTTGAAATTGGACATTTTTCACGATGCGATCGATTTTCATTTTTCAATTTGTACCCCAATATGTTCCCGAAAGACGTAATCCTACGTCAAAAAGTTGTGCCATGACGTACACGATTTCAGCCCTTCTGGTTATCGGGAACAAAAAAATCGAGCAGATTCTGAATAAGTGAAGATGCCGCTATCGCCTGAACCTCGGACAATTCAATAACTTCTTTTTTTTTTCACAAAATGACGGCCGTTTGAAAAAGAAAATGCGGTTCAAAACGTTTTTTCTTACGTTTTGCGATTTTCTAAAAATAGTAAAATTCGAAAAATATCATTTTTTAGAGGAAATTCCTGCAGATTGTATCAATATAAATTCGACACGAATCGGTTTAGTAGAACTTGAGATATCGTGTACGCCAGTTTGAAAAAACTAGTTTTGAGAAAAACGCGTTTGAAGTTCATTGTTATAGCCGTACAAGGTTAGATATCGCATCACTAAAATGGCTCTAACTCGGAAATAAGAGGATTTTCGATATGTCCTTTCCAGGGTATATTCTTGAATGCCTAAACTACAGAAATATGAACGAAAATGTTTTTGCTTTTTTTTAAATTTCTAGACTAGAATACTCCCTTAAGGGCGGGCCTTTTTCTGAAAGCTCGAAAAATAATGAATTTTAATGATTTTTATCCGGATGTTAGGAATAAAGTGAAATATTCCGGTATTTTGGTTATTGTTTAATGTACGAATAATGATCATTATACTGTTGAAAGCTGGATGCGTAGATGCTTGAAAATCGGTACCTTGGTATCGGTTCTGGAGCAACGGGGTGTCGCAGAACGAATTCCAATAATTATTCTGAAACTTCAAGAAAAAATTGTGACAATTTTTGTTAAAAATGTTTTTTTTCATGAAAAATCGATGTTTGAAAGCTCATAAAAAACTGTAAAAAATTAAATATCAGAAAACGGCTATGTAACGCTTCAGATAATCCATTTTTACATGCTGAAAACAAATTTCAGTTATATCGGTCGAGTAAATCCTGAGGCATCGATACACCCAACTGAAAAAACATGGTTTCCAGAAAAAAAACACAAAAAATCCATCATGTAAAAAGGGAGTCGTTCCCAAAAATATTAAAATATAAAAAAAACTATCGTTGGCTCCAAATGAATGTTTTGCAGAGTTTGTTTTCTCGAGTTTTCGAGAGATCGAATTCGAAGTCTAAAACAGTCACAATTGCATCAGTAAATGAAATTTTATGAAATCATAAGAAGCCTTTTGAAGACGGTGAAGGGAGTTTTATTGCATCAGGAGAATTATTGTTTGATAATTTTAACAATGAATCTGAAATAATTGCATTGATTAAAAAAAAGTCGCTGTAAATATATATATATATATATATATATATATATATATATATATATATATATATATATATATATATATATATATATATATATATATATATATATATATATATATATATATATATATATATATATATATATATATATATATATATATATATATATATATATATATATATATATATATATCTTTGGTATCACGTGTTAGTTATACTAAAATGTGTGTTTTTTTTTGTTAATTTTCGATAGCTTCTTTAGTGACTAGAAGTTAGTAAAACTAAATTGTACCCTCCCACGCATCGGCTCAATAAATTTTGGAGGTAAGAACGACATTGTGGCTTTGTATAATGTGGTGTAATTTTGAATGGCTTTCTGTGTGATTTTGTCTGTGAACGTCTTAGGAAGTGCCGCTTCTGACCTCACGGAGCAACGTTGAAACAGGCCGATCATCCAATCAAGGCTCATCGTTCTCGCACACTGAGTGGAACGCGCTGCGCACCAAAACCTTCGCAGCCGCGGCAGCAAGCCGCACCGGAAACAACATCATACGCCCACTTATATTGGAGCAGAAGCCGCCGCCGCAACGATCACGTAAAACCATGGTAGTGAGTACCCTTTCCTTATCCATATTTTAACATGCGCATGTAGGATAAGTGAGTTTCAAAGAAACGCTATATATAGCTACTAACCCAGAAAGCCACACTACAATAAAAGCCACAACACAATTGCATGCAGTGGAGAGCTCACTCCATACGATAGTTTAGCGTGATTCGAGCAATGCCGTACACACATGAGCGAATAGAGTAATTGACAAACGCGCCGTCTTCACAACCTCCGGGTTATGAGTTCGAGACTTGGGATGTAGAATTTAGTGTTTAGTCGGGAGGAATTCATTGTCGTTATGTTATGTAAATATATTTTCCTATGTTCACTTAATGTTTTCCTTGATTGAGTAGTGTAGTGAATGAATTGAATTAATGTTGAATTATTGATGTAGGCGTTGTGTATGAATAAATATGATTTCGTGATATTAGATGTTCAGTTGTAAGAAACGGTTGTGTATTTACCGGCACGCGGTGGCCTAAGCACCGACGACAAATCCGTTCAAATATTTTTGTTGTTGAGTTGGTCACGAGTCTGAGTGGAGACTCCTTTTTTTTCCCCACTTCCACTCTCACTCCTACGCTCCGAAGCGAGCTCCGAAGTTGAGGGGAAGAAGATTTTGAGTAGGTCCCGTGAGGAGATTCAAGCATAAGCGGTAGTCATTGGAAACGAGCCAGGCTCCCTTGTGTCTGCATTGCGTCCCGTGGACAAACGGTGTCGCGGGTCCTACCGAGAGCGCAGGTAAAAGTCGCGTACCTAACCGGGTTTGTGAGGGAAAAAGGACAAACCCGCCCTCAGTGGGTGTCTCATTGCCGGGCAAGGAAAGAACACGGCGGTCGGTCTCCCTCGCGGGAGTGGCGCTTAAGCCGACCGCTTATCTGCGCAAAATCCCCGGTCGCGACGAACCCGCTCGCCTCTCGGGCGTTGCGGGTTACAAGGGCTGAAATCGTGTACGCCATGGCACAACTTTTTGACGTAGGATTGCGTCTTTCGGGAACATATTGGGGTACAAATTGAAAAATGAAAATCGATCGCATCGTGAAAAATGTCCAATTTCAAACGCTTGTTACTCATTCATTTCATGGTGGATTGATGTGATTTTTGCATCAAACGATTACGGCACTCCATAACAATTTTTCACATTGAATAAAATAGTATATATCATATAACTAACTATCGAACAATTGAAAAAATTCAACCCCTATCCAAACAGAGAACCCAGTCCTGATTGGTCGAAATTGACGTCATTTCTTTTTCGCGCCCGATTTGTTCTCTCACCGGCTAGCTGCATGACAAATCGAGTAGGAGGCGCCTACTTCACACATACCAAATGATATAAAAGGATGGAGCGTTCGTGGATTTTATTCATTTTTACAACGGCATGGAACGGACAACAACAAGTGGAGAGCAGCAGCAGTGAAAGCGGCTAATATATAGGCGAGCATAGAAGTTGAGCAGTCAAAATGCGAGCTGTGTCTCACATCGAGCTTCTATGGCAGCATAAGCAGCGGCTCCGTCAGAAGTGCGAGAACGTTTCTTGGCATCGTGAAAGTGCAGTATCGAATCTGAGCGGCCAACAATTGAGCTGTGTCTCATATCGAATTTAAGTGGCAGTAGCAGCAGCAGCGGCGGTAAACATCGAGGCTGAACCTCAACAATCGAGCTGTGTCTCGCATCGGTCCACTACTGTTGGCAACAACAAACATCATGAGTAGAGAGTTTCAGGCATGCTCTCTTTCTCTACTGCTGCTGCTGCTACTGCTACTCAGTCAGATTTCTCATTCTTGTTGGACGCTCAGATCGATAAACATATGTGTTTCTAGTGTGCATTGCTGGTACTCCTGTTCACATCAACCAATACAATTGGATGCGGTTATGGAGGTAAAGGAGACAAAGGATCCGGTTGAGGAAGAGTGTATCGCAAGGTTCCACATGACAACATCCAGTGTATCAAACCCGCTATCCGTTGTTTAGCTCACCGTGATGGTGTCAACGAAACCCTTGCAAACCGACGCACAGAAGCCGAAGATGCCAAAGCCAAGGAAAGCAGCAGCGACTCAGAAAAAACTACCGCTGCCAAAAAGTTAACAACTGCTACATCCGACTGAAACCTCACATTAGCACGCAGCAGATTCCGTACAACCCATTTAACCATTCCAACCTGACTGGATGCGGTAAGGGAGGCGAATGACATATCTATGCACATATATATATATATATATATATATATATATATATATATATATATATATATATATATATATATATATATATATATATATATAGCGAAACGGCTTCGGTCATGCCTCAAGGAATTTTCTAAAATAATATTTTGCCGATGCCTTTGCGCGAACTACACGGGCGAGTAGCACCATAATAGCAAATCAAATGTCGATGTTCGTGATATGGGTGCTCCGCCGAAGTGCTACCCCTGTACGGAGCACTGCGCCGAAAAGTATGCACATCGCGCTGGTGTGATCGAAGAGCAGTATGAATTTCATGTCGTCTAAAGACGACGCTCGTACACACAGCTCGTCGCGCGGATGTCGTCTATAGACGACGCTCGTAACGGAAGGGTTAACCATCAATAACTACGCTTGGCAACATTGACATCTGGCAATTTTCATATAAGATTTTTCCCCCGCATGTTAAAAGTGGTTTTTCGTGTACATAAAAGCGCAGCGTAGTATGTCAACTGCTTCCCGGTTAGGAAATAAATGATCGTTAGAAAATAAATGAGCGACCCGTCCAATTTCAAACGTTTATTGCTCATTCATTTCATGATGGATTGATGAGATGTTTGCATCATACGTTGTCGGCACTCCATAATAATTTTTCACATTGAATAAAATAATATATATCATGTAACTAACAATCGAACAATTAAAAAATCTTAACCACTATCCAAACAGAAGATACCTAGGCCTGATTGATCGAAATTGACGTCATTTCTTTTTCGCGCCCGATTCGTTCGTTCACCAGCTAGCTGCATGACAATCGAGTAGGAGGCGCCTACTTCACACATACCAAATGATATAAAAGGATGGAGCGTTCGTGGATTTTATTAATTTTTACAACGTACGTGGAACGGACAACAGTGGAGAGCAGCAGCAGTGGACGCGGCTAATATATAGACGAGCATCGAAACTGTGTTGTCAATAGGCTAGCTGTGCCTCACATCAAGCTTCTATGGCAGTATAAGCAGCGGCAAACTACTACTACTCTACTAGTGGCAGCAGCAAGCATCGCGAGCGGAGCATTTCGGGCACGCTCTCTCCATCAGAAGTGCGAGCACACGCTTCTTGGAATCGTGAAAGTGCAGCAGTGAACTTCAAGACGAGCATCGAATCTGGGCGGCCAACAATTGAGCTGTGTCTCATATCGAATTTAAGTGGCAGTAGCAGCAGCAGCGGCGGTAAACATCGAAACCTAACATCAACAATTGAGCTGTGTCCCGCATCGGTCCAGTACTGATGGCAACAGCAAACATCATGAGCAGAAAGTTTCAGGCATGTTCTCTCTTTCTGTTGATGCTGCTGCTCAGTCAGATTTCTCATTTTGTTCGACGCTCAGATCGGTAAACATATATGTTTTTAGTGTTTTAAGTGTGGTCACATCAGATCAACATCAACCAACATGACTTCATGCGGCAAGGAAGGCAAAGGAGGATCGAAGCGTATCGCAAGGTTCTACATGACAATATCCAGTGTGTCAAATTCTCTATTCGCCGTTTAGCTCGACGTGATGGTGTCAACGAAAACCACCAAAATAAAAACAGAAATAAGCAGCAGCGGCTCCGAAAAAGCTACCGCTGCCAAAAAAACAACAGAAGTGAATTGTTGTTTTTGTTGCCCCATAAAGTTTTACGCGAGTAAATATGTCGGAATATATGTTCACGCAATATGAGCGCCAATCTCGCAAACGTGCCTCGGAGCTGAAACAACTTTCTATCACTGATACCGAAACTCGATTGTAACACTGGTGAAATGAACAAAAAATACCCAACAACCAAACCAAACGGCCCTTTTCAGGGCCATCAGATCATTATCAAAGAGTTTAACAGTATATTTTTTCAAACATCCAAAATCAGCCTAACAGATAGCCTAACGTAATCCTACGTCAACTATGCGGTCGTGTCTCGGACACAACCTTCTGTGACTGTTTTGAACCCTCTCACTTAATAAGCTCGTAACTATTCTAGTTATGATTATTTTTTCTTTGTTCAATTTTTGTTTTATTGTTAGAAGATAGATGAACAAATGATGATATAATGGATAGTAGAATATGCATGGAAAGGTGCCCAGGCATACGTAGCAATGCCGATTTCCCCCAGGCAGCTTGGTTTTGATGTCTCTGTTTAGGACCCGCCGCACGTATCGTCAATTTCGACCAATCAAAAGTGGGTATTTCCGTTAGGATAGGGGTTGAGATTTTTCAATTGTTCGATAGTTAGTTTCATGACATATATTATTTTCTTCAATACAAAAAATTGTTATGGAATTCCAAAATCGCTTGACGCAAAAATTTCATCAATCCATCATGGAATGACTGAGAAATAAGTGTTTGAAATTGGACAATTTTCACGATCTGCTCAATTTTCGATTTTCAATTTTTACCCCAATATGTTCCCGAAAGACGTAATCCTACGTCAAAATTAAAAGGGTATTGATATAATGTGATGTGATGTTTCAACTTTGCGAAAATCAAAGAGAAGTTATTGGTTTCATGTACGGACAGAAGCAACTACTCATGATGGGTGTTTTTTCACTCAATCAAATAAATATAATGAAATATGATACGGGGAAAAATTGCAATTGAAAATTCTTAGATTTTAGCGCCCCCGGCAAATGCCGGGTTTGCCGCCCGCACATTACGTTACTGCGCATCGAATCCCGTGGGAACAAGAAGAAGAGAAGCCCAACGAGCGAGGTGGTCGGGAGTTGGAGAACTGCAGCCATGGATCGAGTTTAATGGCGAAACATTGTGAAGAAGATCTAATCACTCAATGGGATGTAGTATCATTATAAATTTAAAAATAGAATAAAAAAACAAGGCATTTCGCTGTATACAACGTTTAACTTGTACACGCACCTGCAGTTGCTTTGATATCATATGAACATGCGCTTCTTTAAATTTCCAATTTGCATGTTAATTATACGCAATCTGTCTGGAAAATGTTTCTTGACATATTGGCGTATTTGCCGGTATCGGTATCACGTGACGGAACAGAGCTTCTTCACTTGTTGTGAAGAAGAGAGCTTGAGGCATTTGTGGTAATTTGGGCATGGTTCTGCGGTTTGTGGACTAGCGGGCATGGGTATTACCGGTGAATTCCACTTTCAGTAAGTTTTTCCATTAACCGCTAATGAAAATAGTTACGGGAATAATTAGTGCTATGATTAAGCTTGCGTAATGATGTGAACCATGAGAGATGCACCGGCTGAGTGCTAAACGAATAAGCGGGTATACATTAAATTCATACCCACATCACCCCGCCTGAGTAGCGCCGATCAGCACCAGCTACCTGCCAGTTTAGGCAGTATAGGCTTTAGTTTCGATGAATAAAGCTTGTCAGCTTCAGTTAGTGACGAATCCGCAAACAAACAGCAGACGCGGCTTCCGAACGCAAGCGTTGGATATAGTTCGCCTTTGCACTTCATCATTATCAATGGAAATTGATCTGATCGAACGAAGACGACGACAGCTTTGGATTTTTTGTTTTGATTCTCGCGATCAGGTTGGCCGTGATCAGGAACGTAAACAGTAAAATTAATCATGAGACGATGGAACTTATTGGTTGTGTTAGTGACGGCATTTTATTGTGCGCACCGCGAAGCTCGAACTCAGAGCGGTGGTAAGTACCTTATCTTTTGCATTTATTTTGATAATGTAGTGATAATCGTTGTTTTCATCTACGTAAGAGGGAGATTCCTGTTTCTTTCAAAACACTGCCGGAATATGTGTTGGCTATAGCAGCTGTCGCCGTGTGTTGGAATCAACCGGAAGCCGGATCACCATTTGTTCCTACAATGCCAAAGAAGCCATCGTTTGCTGCCCGGAGGACTACAAGACGCGATTGGAACAACAGGAGGCTCGAGATGCCTCAATGACCATCAGTGCCCGGAGTAGGTTTGAACTCGTTTTTGTATCAATAAATTCGTTTATATTTCTTTTTTTTCTCACCCCAGAGTGCGAACAATATATGCGTCAGGCAGCGCCTACTTTGTACTTCAGCTCGCTGAAACCAAACGGAGAGGTCATTCAGAGGAAAGCCAGACCATGTCCCACCTACACCAATTTGATTGTCGGTGGCGAAGCTGCCCAGCAGGGAGAGTTTCCCCATATGGCTGCAATAGGATATAGGAGTGGTCCCACGGGCGCTCTTGAGTTTCGTTGCGGTGGCAGTCTCATCAGCGAACGGTTCATTTTAACGGCAGCCCATTGTCGCAATGAGGATGCGGTGTTGGTTCGATTGGGCGTTGTGGATTTGTTGAGTGATAAAAGCGCGACCCAACCACAGGATTACAACATCGAATCATTCATAAGACATCCCGAGTATTCCGCTCGAACCAAACATAATGATATCGCGTTGGTAGAGCTGTCGGAAACCGTTCCGTTCAGTCAACGGGTGCGACCGGCCTGTCTGTACCAATCTACGGTAATTAGAGAACAGAAGCTGACTGCTACGGGCTACGGAGCGGTCGATAATTGTAAGAATCGACAATACTTCCGTCGTTTAAATTCTTCAATGTTATTTTTTTCTCATTCCAGTTGGAACCAGCCAAAATCATCTGCTCAAAGTGGTTCTCGATCAGTATGGCCAGGAGGAGTGCCGCCGGCACTACCAGAGCGACGTTCACACCCTGACACGGAATGTTGTCGACACTCAAATGTGCGCTGGTTATCCAGCCGGTGGGCGGGATACCTGTCAGGGTGATTCCGGTGGTCCACTGCAGGTTCGGAACACCAGCGACGGATGTCAATTTCACATCGTAGCGGTTACCTCGTTTGGAAAGTTCTGTGGAACAATCGTCCCCGCGATATATACACGCATTGCGCCGTATCTTAGCTGGATCGAGTCGATTGTGTGGAATTCTTGAGAAGACGAGGGCAATTTCGCGCGATTGTGCTCAACCACCGTTCGATGGAAGATAGCAAAACAAAACATTAGTATGATAAAACGCGAACCAAGTGTGTTGTTAAACAACAGGAAATCCCATTTGTCAGGTATAAAACCTATATCGCGTTGGTAGAGCTGTCGGAAACCGTTCCGTTCAGTCAACGGGTGCGACCGGCCTGTCTGTACCAATCTACGGTAATTAGAGAACAGAAGCTGACTGCTACGGGCTACGGAGCGGTCGATAATTGTAAGAATCGACAATACTTCCGTCGTTTAAATTCTTCAATGTTATTTTTTTCTCATTCCAGTTGGAACCAGCCAAAATCATCTGCTCAAAGTGGTTCTCGATCAGTATGGCCAGGAGGAGTGCCGCCGGCACTACCAGAGCGACGTTCACACCCTGACACGGAATGTTGTCGACACTCAAATGTGCGCTGGTTATCCAGCCGGTGGGCGGGATACCTGTCAGGGTGATTCCGGTGGTCCACTGCAGGTTCGGAACACCAGCGACGGATGTCAATTTCACATCGTAGCGGTTACCTCGTTTGGAAAGTTCTGTGGAACAATCGTCCCCGCGATATATACACGCATTGCGCCGTATCTTAGCTGGATCGAGTCGATTGTGTGGAATTCTTGAGAAGACGAGGGCAATTTCGCGCGATTGTGCTCAACCACCGTTCGATGGAAGATAGCAAAACAAAACATTAGTATGATAAAACGCGAACCAAGTGTGTTGTTAAACAACAGGAAATCCCATTTGTCAGGTATAAAACCTGTTTCGGTACCGTAGCGCGGTGAGTTATTGAAAACGAAATACTTTCAAGCCGCTTTCAACACTTGTACATATCACTGAACATCTATGAACTCTTCAACACATGTACAGTTTTTTTTGCCGTCCATAAACATTACACTTTCCTACGGTACATTTTATAACCTTTCCATCCAAAAGCCATTCGTCGTGCCATTTTGCGCAACCAGTCCGTTTCTACTTCTCGCGTCGTTAGGATGAGTTCTCTCAACCACTTTTTATGTAAGCTACTGGTCGCCGTTGCGGCACTTTCCATCACCACCCAAGCAGCCACGATGATCATCAATCGTGACTTTGTGTTTCCAACACTAAACGAGAAAGGACTCGGTGATCGTTGTGAGATTGACTATGGGGAAGGAGCTTTCGTCAAGTTGGGAACGTGCGAGCGTGTGCGGGATTGTGGGACATTTCCCCAACGGTTGCGTTCTCCGCGGTTCAGTGTGTTCCGGGAACTATGCTACTTCGAAGTTCACGACCCGGTGGTGTGCTGTTTGAGTGCCAGGGATATTGGAGTGAGCCAGCTAGCGCGATCGCGAGTCCCATCGCGAGAAGAGATGTCCTACGAAGATTTTGAGACGGCTAATCTTGTGTGAGAAGGCGTTCAACGGAAGATGAATGGATAAATAAATTGACTAATGTGCCGTGTGTTTTGGAGTAGTTTTTCTTCTTCTCTGGATGACAATGTGGCCGATTAACCTATTAACGACCAAGCTGTAAAAATGATTTTTTTTAACAAAAGCTATCAATGTAATTTTGATAATTGCATTACAGGAACCCCAATCTTCAAGAATTATTTTTTCCGTTCTTCCGTTTTCCGGAAAATGACATAAAATCAAAAAGGCCCTTCAAACCGATTTTTATGCCCAATAAAGTGATACAAATTTGAATGAAATTGAGAGTGGGTGGTAGCTAATAGACTAAGTTATCATTTGATGCCAAAACCTTACCATATGGTTGCTTTCCAAAACCATGAAAAATTATCGAAGATGCTGTTCGATTTTTCGGACACTTGGCATAAAACGGGTTAAATTTCTTGGAGTTAAGCATAGTTTGATTATTGTGACTATACATCACCTATCATGATTGATTCTCTTACCGGCCGATTTCGGTCTAAAAAGTGGGGTGCAATATAGAATTTGAATTGAGCAGAATTATATTGCGCAAAATATGCCCTGAGGCACCATAAATTATCTTATGAAATAAGATTGTATCGTAAAGCCACGCAACTTTGCGCACTTTCGTGTTTTTGATGTAGTCCTACGTCTTATATTAAGGGTGCCAAATCAGAAAACAGGTCACGTTTTTATGAAATAAAATTAACGTTAATAACTATTTTTGCTGCGAACGGATTTTTATGATTTGCATATCAATCGAATCGGAAATTTTCTAAGATTTGTTTGATATGCCATACATTACAATCTCATAGTCTGTATACGGTTTAAATTGGTGAAAATTGGAAGCATTCCCATTTCTCTATATATTTGTTCTGTTCATTTATGTGCTTTTCCCGAACATAATTGTCAATAACGGACAACTTATGCAGCTGAGTTTGATTACAATTCTGAGTTTGATTACAATAGGGACTTTTCTATTATTGATCTTGAGTGGGCACATAGCAGAGCTAACCAAGGCTCCGTAGGACCAGGTGAGATTAGCTATCCTATGTAGAGAAACTGTTACCGACCAATGACACAACAAAAAAGGTAGTTCAATTTGCGAACAAAAATAATGTAAATTTCGTGAAAAACAAAATCTAGTATTTAAGTTAAATATTTGTTTTGTTTATTGCTGGCTGGTTCAACATTGTTTATTGTTGTAAACGTTAGTTTTGTTCCATAAATTGTTTTTTTTGTATCTACTAACCATAATTATAAGTGTTTGTACTAATTCGGAATTGTAATCTACGACGATTGTCAGTCCCCTTGAGTTCATCGGCGGGCAAAATCATAATGAGTGGATGATGTTCCGGAAGTGGGAGAGAGAGAGGAATGGGAGAGAGGAGAGTAGACGGGAAATGGAAGAAGGATCAAGTTTTCGTGGAAGGAAATGTAAAAGACCTCGGTCACTTTAGCTGGAGTCTGGAAACGACGAACAACGAATAGTGAAGTAAACGCTGTTAGAAAGTTTATATTTACAGTGAGTGTTATACTCCTGGGTGTGTGACAAAGAAAACAGGGACGTTCCGGTACACGCCACGCTGTTTCCAAGCGTGCCCCCAGATTAGGAAACCTCCAGCCGCCCGTGCGCAGGTTAAGCGCTGCAGTTAAACCGCAATTCGCTGTCAAATCCGTCTGTGATATCACCAAAACCTTCTGGACAATTTCCGACCTTTAACTCTTTCGAGTTGTGTTGGAAAAGTTCTAGAAAGGATAGTAAATCGACGCTTAAAGACCTTCTTAGAGTCTAATAAGCTGCTCCGTCCAAGACAGTTCGCTTTTCGTGCGGGAAAATGCACAGAAGATCACCTCGAAGAATTAGAGGCTATTGTACATGACGTTATTGAGAAAGATCACCACGCAGATGTGGCATCACTTGATCTAAGTAATAGCGAATTCGTTTTTAAAACTGAGTCAGTGCCAAACTGACTCTGTAATAAAAAAACGTTTTCAGTTTCACGAATGCGGTGGTTTGTTGGTGTGCGTTATATAGTCTGATTTGTTTATATTTACGACGGCAAATGTACAGTGTCGACGTCTGGTGGTGATATTAGTGCTTGGGAGGTAAATTGTTCTCCATCAGATCAGAAGGGCCAAGTGCAGTGTAAACATATAAAAGTTTGAATGAAAATTTTTACTTAATATTGTTTGATTACCTAACACATGTAGTTCTGACACTCACTTAACCATTTGTCGATGCATTTCCTGTTTGTTCCACAAATAATTACTATTATAATATAAAACCATCATTAGACACAGTTTTCGTTCAATATTCTGCGATATCGAAAAAAAAACTTTTATTTGATCACATAAAATAAATATTCGATACGTTAAAGTAAATTTTCATTCATAATTTTGATTTTTAAATTTATTCCACCTGAATATCCATCATTATTTTCACCTCCCAATGAAAGCACACGTAGCTTAATGCCGTCTACTCTACTCTTCAAAATCAGAATCCGAATTGGATTACGATTCCAATAATACAAAAGCAAAAGCAGCAGATTTTCCATTTTCATAGTCTTTATTTTTAGATTTTCCAAAACAATATTCGGAACTTGACAGTTCAGTATAGTTGTATTGGTGAACCCGAGTGCCAACCCGTGAAACATCTCAGTGCGAAACTAACAGCTTTCGGGGCGAACTAGTGGGACACTGAGTGCGAAACTGAGTGAATAAAAAAACGTTTTGACAGCAGTTAGTGCGGCACTGGGGTTGAAACTGAACAAAAACGAATTCGCTATAAGGCATTTGATCGAGCATGGAGATATCCAGTACTGAAGAGTCTCTTCGACTGGGGGATCCGTAGGTTTTTAAGTGAGAAGTTTTCTAGAAAATAGAACCTTCAGAACCATAGTCAACAACACAAAATCTTCATTAAAAATCCAAGAATGTGGAATTCCCCAAGACTCGGTTGTATCGCCAACCCTCTTCATAATTTTGCAAAAATTCCAGAAAATATAAAAATCCTTGTTTATGCAGATGACAATGTGCTAGTTTCAGTTAGCGTCACTGTATCAGCAACAAGGAAAAGACTTTAAGCGGGTATTCTAGTGTAGAGACACGGATTTCGGACGTTTTTTTTCGAGTTCTGTAAAAATAAAACAAAGAATATTTTTACTATCCATTATATCGTTATTTGTTCCTCTATCTTTCAACAATAAAACAAAAATTTAACGGAAAAAATATTCATAACTAGAATAATTAAGAGCTGATGAAGTGAGAGGGTACCAAAAAAGTTGTGCCATGGCGTACACGATTCCAGCCCTTCTGGTTATCTGAAACAAAAAAAATCGACCAGATCCTGAATCAGTAAAGATGCCGCTATCGCATGAACCTCGGAAAAGTCAAAAACATCTTTTTGACGAAATGGCGACCGTTTAAAAAACAAAATGCGGTTCAGAACGTTTTTTCTCACGTTTTTAGATTTTTGCAAAATAATAAAATTTAAAAAATATCGTTTTTTAGAGATTTATGCAATAGAGAGATGCCTACAGATTGTATCCATATAAATTCGACAAGAATCGGTTCAGTAAAACTTGACATATCGTGTACGCCAGTTTAAAAACTAGTTTCGAGAAAAACGCGTTCGAAGTTCATTGTTTTGGCCGTAACAGGTTAGATACCACATCACTAAAATGGCTCTAACTCAGTAAATAATAGGTTTTGCGATATGTCCGTTCTAGAGTATATTCTTGAGTGCCTAAACTACTGAAATATGAAGGAAATAATTTTTGATTTTTTTTTCAAATTTCTGGACCGGAATACTGCCTTAAAAAGGAATTGATTCAGTTCAAAACTGGGCCCAAAATATTGGTTTCGAAATATCCCCGGAAAAATCAAAACTTCTGCATATATGTAATCCCAAAGCTCACTTCAAAGTTTCCAACCCTAAAATTTTCGAAACCCTAATCCCCTCAGTCAAAACTCTAAAAATACTTAAATAATTAAGTAATTTTTGACAAGAAACTAAGTTTTATACCACATGCTCAGGCGGTCAAAAAAGATGCCCGCAATAAATTAAATCAATTAAAGGCGATGTCTGGCAACCTTCTGGACATAGGGAATCTGTTTTACGGATAGAATGCTTGGTTAATACCAAAAATCCTCTATGGAGTAACAATCTTCAGCCGAGGTGGCAAAAAACCACTAAAAACGATTAAACCGGTATATAACGAGTCAATAAAGATAGCCATCGGTGCCTTTGTTACAAGTGTTACCCTCGCTGTTCTGGCAGAGAGTGGGCAACTACCATTTGATCAACTCGTTACGAAGATTGTAACAAATAGAGCTATTCGTTACTTTTCAATTCCTGACCGTGACCATGATGTCCCAATAATATTTATTAATTTTCAATATTTAATATTTATTAATGAGCTATCTGTCATACTGCCACCCGGCAATCGACTGTTTTACGCTGAAGACGTCAAAATCTACATGGTTATGAGGAGTATCGAGGACTGTTACGCTTTACAACGGCTGCTGAATTGTCTCACTGAATGGTGTACACGGAACATGCTAACGCTAAGCATTCATAAATGCAACGTTATCACGTTCCACCGCAAGCTCAATCCGACAGAATACGATTACGCAATTGACAGATAGTCTCTCGATCGTGTCTATCAAGTTCGTGAACTTGGGATCATCCTAGACTCAGCATTTACCTACCGATCACACTACAACGACATTATTTCTAGAGCTAACCGCCAGCTGGGATTCATGTTTAAAATATCCCAAGAGTTTAACGACCCACTTTGCCTCCGGTCTCTATACTGCACTCTGGTGCGATCGATTCTGGAATAAACTCTCTAGTTTGGTACTCGTCAACATGGACTGCCAGAGTCGAAGCAATACAGAGGAAATTCGTTAGATATGCCCTCCGACGTCTTCCGTGGCGAGATCCGATGAGCCTTCCCCGATACGAAGATCGATGCAAATTGCTGGGACTGCAGTCACTGGAACAGAGAAGGAGTATTGATCAAGCCGTGTTTGTTGCAAAAATTTTCAACGGAGAAGCTGACGCTCCGGAATTATTATGACAACTCAACATCTACGCTCCTGAACGACTGCTTCGCCAACGGAACTTTCTGCTTCTTGAGCCCCGAAATACTTTGTACGGCCTCCATGACCCTGTGCGATTCATGTCGGCAAGTTTCAATGAAGTCTTTGCTCGATTCGATTTTGGCTCTACTGCGTCCGCATTCAAACACAGACTCACAGAACTGAATAGGATGAACCACTGACAACGACATTTACAATGGGCAAGGGCCCGGTTCCCAATCAGTTTTATGTTTGTTTTTTCGTGATTTGACCACAGTTGATGTCTATTATTATTTACGTTTTTTATATTTGTTGTGTTCAAAATATGCTGCTTTTTGTGCATATATATGTTTTGCATGTGAATGAAAAGAAATGGGGTTTTAGGCCTTCTCTTTTTGTCTTTTTCCCATCTTAATTCATTAAGACAATAAAAAGTCAGATGAATAAATATACAAATAATAATAATGAATATCTCGGGCAAAGGCCGATTCAAAGAAAACACGAATCAGGATCTCCCCGATGTATGTATTCGACGGTCATGGAAAGGAATTAGAATGTAAAACCGCCGCATGTTAACCTTGATTTACTCGAGGAAGTTCGTGCAGGAGATCTCCCATCAAAAGTGAAGGCCTGTTTCAATCACCTCGTAGAAACAAAATTCCAGTTTGAACATCAAGTTTACACTGATTGTTCAGTAAGCACTGACGGTGGTAGTTGCGGAATTTTTGAAGTTTCTCGCTTCCTCCCCAATGCACAATTTTAAGCGCAGAAGCTTTTTCGCTTCTCATCGCTACCCAAGAGTGCACACATGATTCTCTTCCTACTGTTGTATTTTCTAATTCCGCGAGCTGTCTCCGGGCTCTTCAAAAAGGTAAAACCTTCACCCATGGATCATTGCAATAGAAGAAGCTGCTTCTGACAAAAATATTACCTTCTGTTGGGTTCCCGGTCATACCGGAATTCCTGGAAATACTGCCGCCGACAAATTAGCCGGTAGGGACAGAACTCAAGAACCCCCTAATATACCCATTCCTCGCTCTGATGCGAAACTTTGGGTAAAACAGAAGATCCGCCAAAGTTGGGACATAGCTTTGAGGAACAGCAGACCAACTTTTTTTTCAAAAAATTCAAAATACCGCTCCTCCATAGCATGATAGAAACAACAGTAAGGAAAGACGGCTTCTCACCGGTCTTCGAATCGGCCATACAAAGGTCACTCATACATATCTTTTTCAAAGAAATAAAGAAAAACCTCAATGCTCTTGCAACGAGGCTCCCATCTCTGTAAGACACCTACTACTGGATTGCCAACAAACGAAGGATGCTAGAATTAGGAATAATATTGGACAGAACCTAAGGGACATATTAAGTAAGTAACTCAGGAGAATAACTTAATTGAATTTTCGAAAGAAACAGAACGTTACAAGAAAATATAGGACATTTAAAACTAGAATAATAAAAATAGTAAAAAAAAATCGGAGACGAATGAATCGGATGGTTTAAAGTCTCCGTAAACAAAGGAAAAGAAGGAGAAGAAAGAATAGAAACAACGAAGGGGGATAGCGAAAAGAGAATATTTGCGAAGTAAACTCCACCCTTGGATATTGAGTAATAGAGGTGGGCAAAACGATTCACTTTAATGAATCGTTCAGTTACCAACCGTTCACTTAACTGAACTAGGTTTTTTGGGCAGTTCACTCAATCTTTCGTGTGGGATGTTATGTAGGACTGTTCATTCATAAAATGCTGTTTTAATTCGTCCGAATTTGTTAGAAATAACTTTGTTAGATTGATATTTTGATTTTGTTTGAGTCGTTATTAATTTTTTTTCAGCACAAACTAGCTTTTTTCATTCAGCGGTCATCGCACACAGTTCGTTCTGAACTGTATACACATATCATACATATTTTTACCTCAGCGCAGTGCGTGCATTGATATACAGAAACCAATTGCGATATATGACCAACTAGCTGACCCGGCAAACGTTGTTCTTTCATATAATGTATTTTTAGAAAATATTTAATATAAAAATATAAAGGGTGTGTCACATCAAATTGCATCACGGAGAAAACGCTGTAGAAATTTAATTTTTAGGAATTATATCTTCAGCTTTCGCTTATAATCAGATAAGAGTGTATAGATCACGTTGGCCATGCTTCACTGTCAATTTCTCGTAAATTTGGAAAAATGTCGTCGAACGAAAAAGAGCGTCTTGAATTAATCCTGCGCACTCATTTCGAGAATCCGGAGTTGTCACATCGGGACATCGGTAAGATGCTGGCAAGTCCAATCCACGGTCAGCAGAGTACTAAAACGATTCTTCGAGAACCTAACCATCGACCGGAAGGTGAAGAATGGCAAAAATGGATGCTCCGTCAGTGAAAAAGATCACAAGCGCGTAGTTAAGCAGTTTAGACGTGATCCGAGAAGTTCGGTCCGGGATGTCGCCAATAAGCTGAATTTGTCAAGTTCATTCGTCCAGCGGACCAAGCAGCGGGAGGGCCTGCGTACATACAAGGTTCAGAAGGCTACTAACCGCGACGAAAGGCAAAACGTGGTGGGGAAGACGCGAGCCCGGAAGCTGTACACCGAAATGCTGACGAAGCCGCATTGCCTGGTAATGGACGACGAAACCTACGTCAAAGCGGACTTTCGTCAGCTGCCGGGCCTGTTGTTCTTCTCCGCAGAGGACAAATTCAGCGTTCCGGAGGAGATTCGCAAGCAGAAACTATCCAAGTTTGCCAAAAAGTACATGGTGTGGCAAGCGATCTGCTCTTGCGGAAAGCGGAGCGCCCCCTTCGTGATGACCGGCACGGTAAACGGGCAGGTTTACCTTAAGGAGTGCCTACAGAAGCGCTTACTACCACTATTGAAGCAGCACGAGGGCCCGACCATTTTCTGGCCGGATCTCGCTTCGTGCCACTATTCAAAGGACGTGTTGGAGTTGTACGAAGCCAACGGGGTCACCTTCGTGCCAAAGGAAATGAACCCGCCCAACGCGCCGGAGCTTCGCCCAATAGAGAAATATTGGGCGATTATGAAGCAGGCCCTCCGGAAGAACCCAAAAGTTGTCAAATCGGAGGCGGACTTCAAGAGAAATTGGATTTCTGTTCAAAAAAAAACTACAACCTGACGTTGTACAGAACCTTATGGACGGGGTAAAGAGGAAGGTGCGAGCATACGGGGTTGGGCTCGAAGTATGAATAAAAAGAAAATGCCAAAAGTTGTTTAATAGTTTTTATTTTACTGACTAAAATTTTCAAAAGAATCGGTCTACTGGGCGAATTTCTACAGCGTTTTTTCCGTGATGCAATTTGATGTGACACACCCTTTAATCATATCCAGGGATGCCAAAGATAGTTTCGAATATGTTAATACGACACGAAAAGTATCCTCACAATTACTGAAAAGTTTAAAACCTCTATATTTCACCACGTTCGTTCGTTCCTCAATGTTTGTTTACAGATTTACATTTTACATTGATGCGTTTACTAGATATTTCAAAGTTTATTACCATGAATGTGAAAAAACTATATTACTTTATTGTATAATTGTTCAGAAAAATACATGGAGATAGATTTAAAACTTTTCTTTATAAATCAATTTTTTTTAAAAAAAAATTCGAGGTGTTTTATCCGAGACACGACCGCTTAGGACGTAGGACTACGCAATCTTTTTTTTTTTAAATTTGTTGGTTTATCATTTCGCATACTATTTGCGAATACGTCGGAATTTCATAAATAACACTTTAGTGAAAAGTTCTGGGGACTCTGAAAAGGTTTAATGGCTTCCGTGCTCTTGTAGAATCATTTCGAGAAGCAACGATTTTTTCTTGCCTTTGCGAGAACAATACACTAATCTTTATATATGAAATAGAGTTCTCCCACGTACGTATAACTCATCATCACGGGAGAACGGCTGATCAGATCTACGTCGTCCATATATTTTGTGAGTTTATCTTCACCCAAATTAGAATGATAGAGTACTTTGGAAAATATTTGAGATGATTGGAAAAAATCGAGAAAATTTACTATGCATATCTTTATATATAAGAAGGATATAAGATATATTTATATATAAGAAGGATATAAGGGATAATAAAAGGTACGCATTTGTATGTTTCGCTGTGAAAATCATCATTTAGATACATTTTACAGATCTGAACGATAAAATACAAACTCTCTTGAAATATATTCGTTATAAAGGGTGTGTCACATCAAATTGCATCACGGAAAAAACGCTGTAGAAATTCGCCCAGTAGACCGATTCTTTTGAAAATTTTAGTTAGTAAAATAAAAACTATTAAACAACTTTTGGCATTTTCTTTTTATTCATACTTCGAGCCCAACCCCGTATGCTCGCACCTTCCTCTTTACCCCGTCCATAAGGTTCTGTACAACGTCAGGTTGTAGTTTTTTTTTAACAGAAATCCATTTTCTCTTGAAGTCCGCCTCCGATTTGACAACTTTTGGGTTCTTCCGGAGGGCCTGCTTCATAATCGCCCAATATTTCTCTATTGGGCGAAGCTCCGGCGCGTTGGGCGGGTTCATTTCCTTTGGCACGAAGGTGACCCCGTTGGCTTCGTACCACTCCAACACGTCCTTTGAATAGTGGCACGAAGCGAGATCCGGCCAGAAGGTGGTCGGGCCTTCGTGCTGCTTCAATAGTGGTAATAAGCGCTTCTGTAGGCACTCCTTAAGGTAAACCTGCCCGTTTACCGTGCCGGTCATCACGAAGGGGGCGCTCCGCTTTCCGCAAGAGCAGATCGCTTGCCACACCATGTACTTTTTGACAAACTTGGATAGTTTATGCTTGCGAAACTCCTCCGGAACGCTGAATTTGTCCTCTGCGGAGAAGAACAACAGGCCCGGCAGCTGACGAAAGTCCGCTTTGACGTAGGTTTCGTCGTCCATTACCAGGCAATGCGGCTTCGTCAGCATTTCGGTGTACAGCTTCTGGGCTCGCGTCTTCCCCACCATGTTTTGCCTTTCGTCGCGATTAGGAGCCTTCTGAACCTTGTATGTACGCAGGCCCTCCCGCTGCTTGGTCCGCTGGACGAATGAACTTGACAAATTCAGCTTATTGGCGACATCCCGGACCGAACTTCTCGGATCACGTCTAAACTGCTTAACTACGCGCTTGTGATCTTTTTCACTGACGGAGCATCCATTTTTGCCGTTCTTCACCTTCCGGTCGATGGTTAGGTTCTCGAAGTATCGTTTTAGTACTCTTCTGGCCGTGGATTGGACGATTCCCAGCATCTTACCGATGTCCCGATGTGACAACTCCGGATTCTCGAAATGAGTGCGCAGGATTAATTCAAGACGCTCTTTTTCGTTCGACGACATATTTCCAAATTTACGAGAAATTGACAGTGAAGCATGGCCAACGTGATCTATACACTCTTATCTGATTATAAGCGAAAGCTGAAGATATAATTCCTAAAAATTAAATTTCTACTGCGTTTTTTCCGTGATGCAATTTGATGTGACACACCCTTTATGTGGTTTTCAAAATGCCCATTTGGAAATGCTCATCGGTAAAATTTCACTTAAAAATTTCGATGTCGCATTTTATTCTTCTATTTTATTTTTCTCGAGCGTACTTCTCTGTTGGATAAAGGTGCGGAATGAGGAAGTGATTTCGGTTGCAATAGGCGAGGAGAAGCTTAAGGAGAAAATACACTCGACAAAAAAAAATTAGAGGAACAGAGTGCGATGTCGGAAATTTGAGGTGATTTTCGACATGCTGTAACCTCGTGAAAAATCAACGCATACTTTCAGGTATCAGAATATTTTACGTACGTATTTCTATCTTGGTGTGTGCAGAAGTAGTGGGCAACAATATCGGGAAGAAATGAAAAATCGATTTTAGTGTTTTTTCAAAGATTTTCTGGACTAACACAATTTTTTGTTTACCATTTAACGGTCTAAATCCGTCATCAACCAGCTTTCATTTGGTTCCAAGAACGTTCCTGTAGGACCTTTCCATACAGAGATATTTCAGTTTGAAAGAAAAATTACTCCTTCGTCTTTGATGATGAATTATTTAATAAACAATCATCGGACCGAAAGGCAGTTTTGAAAACTCCAATAAAATTTGCACAAGGATAATTTGTTACTTTGATCAAAAAAAAATTATTTTAATCTTATGCGTCAACTTAAAAAAAGTGCCAAAAACAGGATATTTATACTGTTTTACAAAATCTGCTGTGATTCTGCAAATATCGAAGAAAGTTCTAATGCTTGCAGGTAAATTTTTGGCCTAGTGTATTCTTTGAACATATGAGAACGTTTCATATTGATGCGATCAGCAGTTTTTCTAGCCGACTTTTCATAGTTTGGAGTAAATTAGAGGACTCGTGACTCTCAGAATGAACGATTCGTAACTTTCGTTTACATGTGTTTGTTTTAAATGCAATTAAATGGAACAAATGAACTCTAATCAACACATTGTGTGTAATTTTCAAAATTCTGAGCAATCAAGAATGAAAATGTTACAAGGGTTTAGGGAATACTGTAGACTAAACATTTATCTGTTAACACAAGAGATAAAAATTGTTTACTGGAACGATCCAGGAATTGAACGAAAAGCTAATAAATTAAGTTATTTGGATTTGCTGTTGACTTAATTGGGCATATGTTTTTGAGTCTAGAAAAACTTCATAATAATTTCTATTCTCTCGCGTGTTTTGCCCACTATGCATATACATACACATCAAGTTCAAAATATGTACCTACGATATTCCAGTAGAAACTTGAAGCTTTATAGTGCTATATATTTACATGCAAAAAATGATAACGAAATTACAGCGTTTCTAAAATCACACAAGAATTCCTATGATATTCTAATTTTTTGTACTTTGTTTTTTATTCCGTGCACAAAAAGACCCATCGCACGTGGGCATGGCGTTCGTCAAAATAATGTCGATTTCAAAGCAGATACAATTAACAATAGATATGAGAAGAAAATATAATTTTAATTGTCATTTGGGTTGGTACGGTTTAAGCAAAAAGATTCTCAATTTTATTGTCAATATTTTCATATGCATCGTTTTTTATGTCTCCGGTATGGGGGTATCCGATTTTTTTTTTAATATTCTTTCCATTCGTTGAGACGAATTTCAAAAGTCTTGATCAGTTCCAAACTACTTTTTTGCAGGTTGTGTTTTTTTATTTTGATTGGCTCAAATCTTAAATATACGAAGTAAAAGATACATGCTTGCGAAACAATCCTATCAACAGACACAAAAAGTTTGTACTACAGCTTTCAATCCGTTTTTTTTTTGCTCTCAGCCTCTTTTGTTCTTCCAATTATTGTAACGAAATATATCAATTCTACGTGTGGACTAACTTCACTTTCTTTCGTCTCAATCTCATTTTTTCTTCAAACTTCCATATATTTTAGGTTCACCCTTCAATCTTTAACCATGCATTAATAGCTTTACTTCATTAATTTATTTTCTTAACAATTGTCATGTTTTTTACTATTTTACAATTGTTTTACAATTGACAATAGTGGCGACCAAGATATATGTATCGCAATAAGGTGATACGATTTAATTAAACTGTCCATCGGTGCTTCAGCACGATTGGGGTGCGATTGCGATTTTTTTTTTGGTGTTGGGTGGCCTGAATGATGGGTGCTTCCATGTGTTGATCAGCCGTTCTGGTATTTCGCTCGTTTGTGCCTAGCTCAATAGTCACGAATTCGACCTTGTTGTAGTGATTTTGGTGGATCAAGTATCACTGCTGAGAAGTACATAAAGGGTTTTTATAAATTATATTGGCGTAAAATTGGACAAAATACTCACCTGCACCAGATAACGTTAACCTCGTTATAACACAAATACTGTAGTAGGTTGTATTACATCCTTCCGGAATACGTAAATGGTGCTGCTTCAACGATTGCCGACAATTTTCTGTTGCTGCTCCGTGAGGCTGTTTAGGTTTAGTCTTGTACTTGGGAAGATGAAAATGAAAAAAAAAAAAATCAAAATCCATTTCAAAGAGAAAAAATATGTTACGATTCGCGTAAGTGTAACCAAGGTTACCACATTTCATTCTATAAAATTTTCTAAAAAAATATGTATATCTATATTTTCAGAAAAAAAAATTGTATCAAAAAACTAACGGAAAAAATGAAAAGAAAGGTTTAGTTTCATTGTGAATTTATTTTTCTTATTTGTGGGTTATTAAAGTCGTATCAATACAACAAAATAAATTATTAAAACGTTTTCTCATAATCCTCTAAATTATATGATGTTTATACGTGATTTTGTTGTTTGCTTTGCCTTCAAATTTTCCGTCATTTTCATTCTTGATGCTCCTCCTTGAGCCGATACATAGTTCTTTGCTTTCAAAATAGAGTTCATCATTGTGGGAATCAACCGAACATTGAACTGAACTATGTTTTCTGACATTGTAGAGCGAAAATATTTGCTCAACAGTAGCTGATGAATGTTTAATTATCAAAAAGTGTCTCACAAACGACCTTAGCAATAAATACAGAAATTTCCCATCACGCCTTCTGACATCCAACAGCTGGGGCCAAGTTATATCTGAGTCACTAGAGTAGCCTGAATTCGTTACCCAAGCCCTGTCTATTACCTGTTTCAACGGATTGAGGAAATTGGTGCATCAAATCATTATGGCTACTAATTGACGGAAGTTTGAGGGTTTATCAAGGCCGCTGTTTTGATAACTGCTGCCGCAGTTGTCTTCTTCAGAAAGAATCAGGACAACATTGGCCGAAAATATTATCAAAATAAGTAGGGCTTTTGTCTCAGTGTCATTCGCTAGTTCGTGATATTTGCTCAATCAACCGTATATCAAACTAGTTATCGTTTCTAAAGTCTTAAAATTTAGTTCGCAATTGCGGAATATATTCTTCGTTCACATTTATTGTTATTCCAAATGTGCTATATAAGAATGCCAATTGGAATAAACATTGAAAAAGCTATCAAACTTGGTTCAAAAGCAAGTTATGAATTTGAGTTTTCTTCGACATGATTGTGAAGACATTTGAAGACATTTTTGACGTAGAACTACGTCTTTCAGGAAGGGTGCCGAATCAGAAAACAGGTCACGTTTTTATGAAATAAAGTTAACGTTAATAACTATCTTCACAGCGAACATATTCTGATACTTTGCACACCAATGGAATCGGAAATTCTCTAAGATTTGTTTGATACTATACTATACAGTACAATCCACTAATGTTTAAACAGTTTAAATTAATGAAAACTGGAAGCATTCCCATTTTCCCATACATTAGTTCTGCCGATTTGTGTGCATTCCCGAACAGAGCTGTCAACAACGAGCAACTGATACATTCGTTTCTGCCTGTTTTCCACATATTTGGTTTAAATATGCCATCCGCGATTTGAAGCCACACACATTCTTTGTGTGGACACCGACTGGACAACATCGTTGCTGGACGAGCTGGACGGCGAGGGATCGAGTGCCTTTCTCAAGGCAAGAGGGCGGAGGTGGTAGAGCTGGAGTAGAATAGAGTAGAGTTTTCAAAGGGCCTCTCTCAAGGCTAGAGACGAATGAACTGCAAAAGTTTAAAGTCTCTATAATACAATACCTTCCTTCCTTCCTTGAAGCCACACCACTTCTCGTTTGGTGGTCATCGAAGCAACATGGTTGCCGGAAAGCGTCGAGTGGGAGAGGATTGTTTTCTTGTCGGGTGAAGGAGGAGTATGGAACAGAGTTTCTTTCCACAAGGGCCCTTCTCAAAGCTAGAGGCGGAAACCAAAAATAAAATAGAATGAAAACACAGAAGCGAGTGAGCTGGCATAACACAACGAGCGGATATCATTCATGCCTAATGCTGATTTCACACACATATACACACACAGCTCAATACAAGGAGAGGAAACCCTCTGTATCGAGGTGTGCTACAACAAAGAAGAACAGCATACAAGAATTTTTCGTGCTAGTGCGGATATGGAAGAGTATCCAGAATTTTGGAATATAGATATACACTGCATTTATTTAGATATTTCATGAAAGAATGCTTTCAAATTCCAGCCGTTGCATGTTGTGGGGTTCGATCACATCTCAAGCGGAATATGTGAACAAAAGGGTTCATAGTTTGTGATCGATATCTGAGAGGGAAGGTGAAAGTCTGATGCGAGTTGAACCAAATAAACGATAAGTGCTGATAGCTTCGACTCTACTCGACTCTTTCGAGTCTACTGAAGTAATAAAAAATTAAATAGCTAAAAAGATATTACAAAAATTTCGATGCACTCTAAAATAATACCCAAAGTGATAAACAAGTGGATTAAATAATATAATTCCATAGTTCTACGTCGATAACTGCGGTCGTGTCCTAGATACAACCCATTACAATTTTTTTCGTACCATGTGAAGACATTTGAAAAAATCACCTGGCATCCCTGGCTGAATGGAAAGCGCAACAAGAAAAAATCAACGTGTTAAGTTTTTCGCTCAACGTGTTAAGTTTTTCGAGGTGGTAAACATTTTGCACAAGGTATCTTTTTGAAAATTTTAGGGTCGATTTTTTCCCATACATTGGTACCCTACTGTACATGTGTCATCACGGATAGGAGCTGTAGCACTTTCTAAAAAAGTCATAGTACACGACCGCATAGTTGACGTAGGATTCCGTTAGGCTTTCTGTTGATTTTGGATATGTTTGAAGAATTACATCGTTAAACTCCTGAAAAGGGCCGTTTAGTTTGGTTATTGGATATTGTTTGTTCACTCCACCAGTGTTTACCGAGTGAAGATGACAGAAGAATGGTAAACAGTCGTTGGATGGTGCGTATCAGATAAAAGATACCGAAGAATGGGATATGATGAAAACCGCCCTCTGTGATCCTAGATGAGATGCCTCCTGTGATATGTATGGATGAAATGAAGAAAAAAAAACAACTCACCAATGTAATATAAGATAATTACCAATACCGAACACAATTATCAATTTTTCTCATCAGTAAAAACATCTTGCTTTAATATAGAGAAAAAATATTTGAAATGGAAAAGGTAATTTTCTTTTATAACTTTTACTTTCTGAGTGTTTATTCAACCCAATGCAAATTTTAATTGGACTAATGGCACCTTATACTATATGTAGAGTATATGGGAAATCACTTTTTCTAATATTTCTCGCCGTATAAACTTTCTTTGGGCGAAAATAAACACAACAAAACAGACAGGCTTAAATCAAACGACCCGTTCTCGAGCGGGAGCACACCTTGGTTTTGATTTATGAAAATTGAAATAAACCTTTCCTTACATCAAGTCATTTTTCACACAACTGCTGCCATATACAATTTTACACTTACACTTGTGCTAATTTTTTTTACAATACACGATCGATCATTGATATGAAATTTCACGAAGCAACCAACATTTAAGTTCCAAATTTTAATTTTATTTGCTAGAATTAATCGTATCACTCACCTTACTTGCAATATAAAAATGCCTGCCCCCGACTTGCTTATATTTGCAATGTTCTTCTTCTTCTTTTTCTTTGTTTACGGAGACTTTAAATCTAACAATTCATTCGTCTCCGATTTTCTTTTCTACTATTTTTATTATTTTTGTTTCAAATGTTCTATATTTTCTTGTAAAGTTCTGTTTCTTTCAAAAATTCAATTAAGTTATTCTCCTGAGTGTCATCATTACTTAATATGTCCCTTAGGTTCTGTCCAATATTATTCCTAATTCTAGCATCCTTCGTATGTTGGCAATCCAGTAGCAAGTGACTTACAGAGATGGGAGCCTCGTTGCAAGAGCATTGTGGTTTTTCTTTATTTCTTTAAAAAAGAAATGTATGAGTGACCTTTGTATGGCCGATTCGAAGACGGGTGAGAAGCCGTCTTTCCTTACTGTTGTTTCTGTCATGCCATGGAAGAGTGTTGTTTTTAATTCTTTGAAGAAAAGTTGATCTGCTATTTCTCCAGGCTATGTCCCAACTTTGGCGGATCTGTTGTTTTACCAAAAGTTTCGCATCAGAGTGAGGAATGGGTATATTAGGGGGTTCTTGAGTTCTGTCCCTACCGGCTAATTTGTCGGCGGCAGTATTTCCACGAATTCCGGTATGACCGGGAACCCAGCAGAAGGTAATATTTTTGTCAGAAGCAGCTTCTTCTATTGCAATGATCCATGGGTGAAGGTTTTTACCTTTTTGAAGAGCCTGGAGACAGCTCGCGGAATCAGAAAATACAACAGTAGGAAGAGAATCATGTGTGCACTCTTGGATAGCGATTAGAAGCGAAAAAGCTTCTGCGCTAAAAATTGTGCATTGAGGAGGAAGCGAGAAGCTACCAGTGTATTGGTTATCAAAAATTCCACAACCGACACCGTCAGTGCTTACAGAACCATCAGTGTAAACTTGATGTTCAAACTGGAATTTTGTTTCTACGAGGTGATTGAAACATGCCTTTACTTTTGATTGGAGATCTCCTGCACGAACTTCCTCGAGTAAATCAAGGTTGACGTTCGGCGGTTTCACATTCCAATTCCTTTCCATAACCGTCGAATGTACACATATATCGGGAAGATCCTGATTGGTGTGTTCTTTGAATCGGTCCTTCGCCCGAGATATTAATGGGACATCATGGTCGCGGTCAGGAATTGAAAGGTAACGGATAGCTCTATCGGTTACAATCTTCGTAACGAGCCGATCGAATGGTAGCTGCCCACTTTCCGCCATAACAGCGAGAGTGGGACTTGTAACAAAGGCACCGATGGCTATCTTTATTGCCTTATTATATACCGGTTCGATCGTTTTAAGCGGTTTTTCGCCACCTCTGCTGAAGATGCTTATTCCATAGAGAATTTTTGGAATTAACCACGCGTTTACTATCCTTAAAAGAGATTTCCTATGTCCGGAAACTAGGTTGCCAGAAATTGCCTTCAATAAATTTAATCTATTTCGGGCTTCTTTTTTGATCGCCTGAGCATGTGGCATGAAACTAAGTTTCTTGTCAAAGGTTACTCCGAGTATTTTAAGAGTTTTGACTGAGGGGATTTGGGTTTCGAAAATTTTGGGGTTGGAAGTTTTGAAGTGAGCTTTTGGACTGCATATAAGAAGAACTTCAGAACTTTCCGGAGATATTTCGAAACCAAGATTTTGGGCCCAGTCTAGAACGGAATCAATTGCTCTCTGAAGTCTTTTCCTTGTTGCTGAAGCAGCGACGCTAACTGAAACTAGCACAATGTCATCTGCATAAACAAGGATTTTTACATTATCAGGAATTTTTGCAAAAAGGGATTGCATAATGACCAAGAAGAGGGTTGGTGATATAACCGAGCCCTGGGGAATTCCATTTTCTTGGATTTTTAGTGAAGATTTTGTGTTGTTGACTATGGTTCTAAAGGTTCTATTTTCTAGGAAACTTTTAATATAAAAACCTAGTCTTCCACGGATCCCCCAGTCGAAGAGACTCCTCAATACTGGGTACCTCCATGCTCTATCAAATGCCTTGCTAAGATCAAGTGAGGCCACATCTGCGTGGTGATCTTTCTCGATAACGTCATGTACAATAGCCTCTAATTCTTCGAGGTGGTCTTCTGTGCATTTTCCCGCACGAAAAGCGAACTGTCTTGGATCTAGTAGCTTATTAGACTCTAAGGTCTTTAAGCGTCGATTAACTATCCTTTCTAGAACTTTTCCGACACAACTCAAAAGAGTTATAGGTCGGAAATTGTCAAGTAGATGTTGGTTTTTGTCTGGTTTCGGAAGTGAAACTATCAGACCTTCTTTCCAGCAATTGGGAATATTCCCGCTGGACCATACCTTATTGTAAAGTTTCAATAAGACTTTTTTTCCAAGGTAGGTCAGATTTCTCAACAAAGGATAGCTAATCTCGTCTGGTCCTGCACAGCCTTCTTTCGCTCTACCAAGTGCCCATTCAAGATCGATGATGGAAAAATCCCTGTTGTAATCAAACTCAGAATCGGAGTTGAAGTCAACGAGTTCATTTTCACATTCGGCTTTTCTGGTTTGGAAAAGACATTTGTAGTTATGGTTGGACGAGGCTTTGGCAAAATGTTCTCCAAAAGCTTCTGCTATTGTTTTACGGTCAATAGTATATTGACCATCAATAAGGAGATTGTATTGGTTTCTTCTCTTTTTGCCGTTTAGCCTTCCAATTTTGCTCCACAACTCTTTTGATGACGTTTGAGGGTTGATGTCTTCGACAAACTTGGCCCAATTGTCCTGTTTGTCTCTGAAAATGGCAGACCTAGCTTCGCTTCGCGCCTTCTGGAATTCCTTCAATAGAATAGGCTTGAGCGGACTGTTTGAGTTGGTGTTCCTCAATTTTCTTAACGCCTTTCTTCTGCATTTAATAGCAGTTCCGACCTCAGGGGTCCACCAAGGGACGCACTTTTTTCCAGGATTTCCACTGGTTCTTGGTATGTGCAATAAAGCAATTTCAAGGATGGTCTGAGAAAAGCTTTCTGCAGACCAATCCTGTCTGGCTAAGAGGCGGTTTTCGGTACCTAACTGGTAACTAGTCCAATGTGCGAATTCAAATTTCCACCTTGGTCTAGTGGGTACTTCCGGAGAAGACTTACCAAGGGAAATAATAATGGGGAAGTGATCACTATTACAGTTGTCTTCATAAACGTTCCATAATAGCTTCGAAACAAGTTGACTAGAAGCGATAGTGAGATCAATGGCGGTTGTGAGACCATTAGAAGAGTGTAATCTGGTATGTTGACCATTATTCCAAATGTGAAGGGAGTGATCAGAAGTGAAATCCTCAATTATCTCTCCTCTTCGATCGAGGTGTGTACTACCCCAAGTATGAGAGTGAGCGTTAAGATCACCCGTAATTATAAATGGGGGGCGATCCAGTTGACCACCAAATGTAGCCAAGTCAGAATGATGTGGGATGTACAGGCTAACAACTGTAACTGCAATTGGGAATTCAGATAAAATTCCTATTGCTTGCATTGAAGTGTGGAGTTTAAGGAGTTTATGGGGGGACCCGGTTTTAATTGCAATTGCAACCCCGTTTGAAGATGGGGTGGGGCCTTCCTTGAAATATGTTACATAATTTTTTATGTAATCTGAAGAAAAATTACCAGGAGTCATTGTTTCCTGAATAAGGACCGTATCGTTATTTATGGGTACGCCTTAGAGTCTCCGTCTGAAAAAGACTATAGCTTGTTTTGACAGCTGTTTATTTTTCTCCTGTTGTTGACACAGTTAGCGTTCAGTTAGCATTGTTAAAAGATCGTTTTTTCCTAAAAGTGCAATCATGAGAGGGCTAACAGAAGAAAAACGAAAATCCATTGTGACCAGATACTGCTCCGAAACAGGAATATCAATGAGAAAATTGGCGAAGGCGGAAGGAGTAAGCGTCCATGCGGTCCAAAACGCTATCAAGCGATTTGGTATGTATAATACATTGAAGGATCTACCCGGTCGCGGCAGAAAACCTGGGCCATCCAAGCCAAACTTGGATAAAAAGATTTGCAGGCAATTTGAAAGAAAAAAGGAATTATCGATACGGGATTGCGCAAAAAAGTGTGGAACATCAATCGGTATGGTTCAACGTGCCAAAGAACGTAACTCACTGAAGGCATATAGAAAGCAAAAATGTCCCAAACGCAGCCAAATTCAGGCAAGTTCCGTGAAAACCCGTGCCCGTAAGCTTTACGATGGGATTTTAAGCAAACGCGAACTGTGCATCGTCATGGATGATGAAACCTACGTCAAACTGGACTACAAAACTCTTCCTGGGGCACAGTTTTACACTGTAAAGCAAGGAACAGATGTCCCGAACGCGGAGAAGTCAATTTTTTGCGAAAAATTCGGTAAGAAAGTGCTGGTTTGGCAAGCTGTTTGTCAATGTGGCATGAAATCATCTCCTTTCTTCACTCTCGGGAATATGAATGGTGAAATTTACCGGAAAGAATGTCTCCAAAAGCGTGTGTTACCGCTCATCCGAAAGCACACTGGTCCGACACTATTTTGGCCTGATTTGGCATCATGCCACTATGCACGTTTGACCTTGGATTGGTATCGCGAGAATAATGTCGATTTTGTGGAAAAGGAGATGAATCCTCCAAATTGTCCGCAAATAAGACCTATTGAAAAATTTTGGGCTTTGATGAAGGGACGACTGCGGAAGAAGGACAAGGCAGCCGATGACCTTGAGCAGTTCAAAAAGGATTGGATAAATGTGAGCAAACAAGTCGATGAGACGGTTGTCCAGAACCTAATGAGGGACATCAAGAAGCAGGTGCGATCATTGGCGCGAAAATCAGAATCTTGATTATTTTTTACTGTTACTCCTTTCTTTCATTCATAAGATACAATATTTTGATATCAGAACTGAAAAATAAATGCAATATTTGAAATAAAGCTGTGTTTTGAGCGTACCCATAATTAACGATACGGTCCTTACAAAGAATAATGGGATTAATTTCGGAAATTAATAGTTGTAAATCAGTAAGTCTACTTCTGAGACCTCTAACGTTCCATTGGACGGCTAAATTGTTAAAAATTTTCCAATTATTTTTGGTGGGATTGTTAGCCATTTATGAAGAGTTGTTTCTAGCTGGGGCAGATGTACTGTTACCAGAAGTGGATGGCTTTAGCATCATCTTGTCAAAAGATTGGTCTATTTCCATATTTGTTTTCATTTGTGTGTTGCTGGGTCCGATTATAAGTGGTTCTTTATTAGTTTGTTTCGTTTTTGGTGGAGTTTTCATGTGTTCTCTAGTCGGAGTTTTGCCGGTTGTTGTCCGTTGTCAATTGTTAAATGTCTTTTGTGTTTTTTTGATCGTTTTTTGTTCATGTATATGGTGTGTTCTGGTTGTTCAGTGTTAATTCCGATGTTAGTATTTTCACGATCGCTTTCTGTGTCCATTTCGGTAAAAGATTCATTAGCACATAGGAAATCAATTTTTTTATTAAGATTTGCTAATTGTTTCTTGAGATCTTCGATCTCGCGATTTTTAATTTCGATGATTTTTTTGAATTCGTCATCTGTTTTATGTTGAGTTAGCCTTAGTTGCGCTACTCCTGCATAGGTGGTTTTACCGCCTTTTGCAATTTTACGCGCTTCTTCAAACGAGATCCCCTTGACAATATGAAGCCGTTGGACTTCCTTTTCGTCCTGGTAAAATTGCCATTTTCTGTTGAAAGATCCATGCTCATTGTTTTTGCATCTAAGGCAAAAAACTGGTTTGTCGCATTTGGTATCTTTGACAATTTTGTGCTCTTCGCCACAAGTTCCACATAGTGGTTCGTTTCTTGGGCAACGCAATTTTGTGTGTCCGATATTCCAGCACTTATAACAGAGCATTGGCTCTGGTATAAAAGGTCTGGTTGCCACTCTTAGTAGCCCAAATTTTATAAATTGTGGAGGAACAGTACCCAAAACCGTCAATATTAAAGTAGGAAGAGGAATTACTTCACCATCCTTACCCTTTTTAGTCATACGATGAATTTTCGTTACTTTTTGATCGCTTAGTGAAGCCATAAGGTCTTTTTCAGACAATTCTATGGCTTCCCAGCAAGTAACGACGCATTTAGAATAATTGCGCGTTGGATGGTAAATGACATTAATTTTTGTACCGTCAATTAATTCCTTCAGAGAAAGAAGGATTTAAACATGTTCGGGATTTCTCACCTTCAACACGTATCGGGATCGGTTTTCTTCGGTGTGGGCGTTTTCAATATCACCCTTCACCGCATCTTGGATGGTTTTCCCAATTTTAAACGGGTTCTTTGGAAGTTTACAACCTTCCTCTGCCTGGAGCAAAAGGAAATGTGCTTGCCCGAACTCGCCGTTTGGGTCCATGAAAAGTGGAACTGTATAATTATAATTGTTGCGCCTTTTATTTATATCAGGTGGTACCGCGCCACCACTGCTTTTAGCCGCCATAATGACGGCTGGGCTAATCGACCCACTGAGTTTTTAATATGGTATTTATTGATGAGATAAGATAAGAAAAATGGTTTCGCTTACCGCGCACCTGAAGATAACAACCAGTGATTAAACGAGATCTCTGGTTATCGCCGTAGAAACACCTCAATACCACGAAATGAAAAAATAGCCTTTGAAGAGGCCCTCTGGCACTCACTAAACTGGATCACCAATATATTCTCTTCTTTTGGTTTCCTTATAACTTCGCTTATAATTTTCTTTTTCTATTCTTTCTTTTTATTTCAAATTCACTGAGTCTTAATACAGACTTTTGCAGCACTTTTTCTCACTCAAACACATCACAACACAACGCAGCGCAAATTTGGCGGGAAAACGGCTTCTGAAAATAAAAAGGTAAGAAGAAAACGTTAGTGGGTAAAACTTGAATCAAGCAATACCCTTGATTTGCAATGTCGATTTACTCTGGGCACCTTGGTTTTGATGTCTCTGTTAAGGGACACATTTCGGTGGGAACAAAAGCTCCCTCTACTTTCATATATTTGCAATGTCGATTTTCTCCAGGCAGCTTGGTTTTTATGTCTCTGTTGTGTCGTCAATTTCGTCCAATCAGAAGTGGGTATTTCCGTTAGGATGGGGGTTGAGATTTTGCAATTGTTCGATAGTTATTTTCATGACATATATAATTTTCTTCAATATAAAAAATTGTTACGGAGTGTCGAAATCGATTGACGCAAAAATTTTATCAATCCATCATGAAATGACTGAGCAATAAGCGTTTGAAATTGGCCAATTTTCATGATGTGCTCGATTTTCCATTTGTACCCCAATATGTTCCCGAAACACGTAATCCTACGTCAAAAAAAATCAACAAGGAATGCCAGATGTGCAGATTTTTCTGCGAAGGTGCAAATTTTATTTTAAAGCTACCCATTTTGATTTCACTGTAGAGACGAGCAAACTTTCAATCTGATGAAGTTTGTAAAATTATGTAAGGTAAATGATTTTGGTTTGTCCAGTCGAAAATGTGATCATGGTTTGTCCACTTTTTTGAATGCTCTAATTCAGCACACCTTTGTCAAATCAGGTATCAAATGTACCCAAACATATAAATAAAATAGTCTGTTTCATGATTTGCTGTAGTTTTATATGGTATTTTTGCGGATTCACATATTTTAAAGGTTTATTAAATTCACCTTCTATGGGTATCAACGTGCCCCTCATTCGAGCTAACTGTGAATTGATCACCAGATGATTATTTGGCACGTATTCAGACCTTTTCTGGATTATAACACTTACAAATATTGTAAACATCATGCTTGCACACCATTTGTATCAGATTTACATGGCTAAACCATTGACGCATTTTGAGGAACTCAATTCTGATCATAAGTTGTCCAATACAATAATGTTGTTTTGTCCACATCCACATTTGGCGCGGTGTAGTTTGTTTATTGTGTCCTTCGCGCATAGCAGAAATAAAGTTTCTCTGTGTTGAGTGTGTTGAAATGAACACTTTTAAAATGCCCGAGAAACGGCAATATTCTGAAGAGAGCCTAAATTATTAATGGATCAATATAATGACAGTAAACTCAAGCAATGATAAATGCAACATCTACCTGAGAATTCGAATGTTTTCATTCAAAAATGGTGATTTCTAAAACCATGATAATTTTTTGGACAAACCATGATCATAATTCCTCTTTGAGGAAAATCGTAAAAAAACATAAAAATTTCAATACTTTCAACCTAGGTAGTGCGGACTGAATCAAAACGGCTGTCAAAAAATATCCAATTGAAATGTCAAAAGAGATCCAACGATCAGGAGTGTTATTTTTCTTATGATAATCAACACTATAAAAAGGGTATTGTTATCAAGGGCAAAAATAATTAAAATTATAAAATGAACGAACTACATTTTTCCGTCAATTGTTTATTTAACCATTGCATCTCTGAAAGAACATCTCAGCATTTCACTGAGCAACGTATTTTTAATGTCCCCTCTCTTTGACATAACGTTTTTCCGAACGAAATAAAAACAAACGAAATCAGAGTCACGTAAATGTTTACTCCTGCGATTTGAAAATATTCGATAAAACGTGGAACGAAGAGATGCCAGATGATTTTTGAAAAATGTCTGTAAAAACATGTGAATGTCTGTTAAAAATGTGGTAAAGTCTGTAAAAGTGTGCATATCTATAGAAATGTCTTTTAACGTTAATTTTCACATATTCATTAATACTTTGTACATCGCGATGCACGTGACATTGTATTTTGTATATATATACAGCCATTCCATGCTAAACCGATATATTTTCGTCAAAAGTGGTAATTTTGTTCTTTATCGCAAAACATTAGACCCGTATTTTTTTTCATTAGGGTGCCCATTTCCATTTTAGGGTGGTTCAAAAAATCAATTTTTTCCACTTTTTCCTTTTTTCAAAAATTCATAACTTTCGAGCTACATAACCGATTTAGATGATCGACATATCAAATTGAAGTCAATGGGCTTTAATTGAAAAATATCGAACTTGCAGAGAATATGGATCCTATTTTCGTAATTATTGATTGTAGTCGTTTTTTAATGTTTTCATGGCTTTGGACTAGGGGGCGCTATTTTTTTTTCTTGAAAGCTGAATTTTTTACATAAAATATCTCGATATCAGAGATGCTATTTTTTTCGTTTTTGAGGTATGATTTTTCAAAACTAATCGATGGTTCGAAAAACAATTTTTCTCCATTTTCCCACTACAAAAAGTCATAACTTTTGAACTATTGGACCGATTCATATCATCGACAAATCAAATTGAAGCTCACAAGTAATTTTTCTTTGAAAAAATATTACTTTCGCGAAAAAAATTTTGTTTTTGTAATTATTGATTGAGTTAGTTTTTCATAGTTTTCTAGGTTAAAGATAGAGGGCGCTATAGTTTTTTATATTTTTATGGAAAGCTGAGGATTATTTAACTAACATATCTCGATATCAGAGATGCTATAATTATCGTTTTTAAGTTATAATTTTGTAAATTTAACATGTTTTAAGTCTTCGATCAATATTCCTATGTGACTAAACTAGACCTATGCGACTAGAATTCAATCTTCCCGCAAGTGTGATATTTTTTTCAAATTTTTCTTATTGGCTTCAATTTAATATATCGATCATCTAAATCGGTTCAGTAGTTCAAATGTTATGATTTTTTGCAGAAAGTCATTTTTGGACAAAGGGGGAAAAATGATTTTTCGAACCACCGGTTAACTTTGAAAATGAAAAAATTGCATCTCTGATATCGAGATATGTTATGTAAAAAATCATCAGCTTTCAAGAAAAAATATAAAAAATATAGCGCCCTCAAAGTCATAAGAAATAAAAACGACTACAATCAATAATTACTAAAATAAAATTATTTTTTCTTGAGTAAAAGATTTTTTAATAAAGGGCTATGTCATTAGTTCCACTTTTATATGTCGATCATCTAAATCGGTTCAGTGATTCAAAAGTTATTAATTTTCATTTGTCATTTTTGGGAAAAAGTGGAAAAAAATGATTTTTCGGATCAACCTGAAATGGAAATGGGTACCCTAATGAAAAAATAACAAATACGGGTCTAATGTTTTGCGATAAAGAACAAAATTACGACTTTTGACAAAAATCTGAGAACCACTATATTGGTTTTGCGTGGAATGGCTGTACATATACCCGGCAAACGTTGTTCTGCCATAAAAAAAATTTCTAGTGAATATGTTAGTTGTAAAATAAAAAAATAACTTATGTGTTGTAAGTGTGTTTAAATGTTTCAACGATCTACACATACATACATTCTTGAAAGGCGTTAACGTTCCCTGTGGAACTTTTGCCGTCTCTACGTATGCATTAACTAGCGTCATTTATTAATACTTAGTTGAGATTTCACATACATACATACGCGTTGTAATTTTTTATAAAAATCAGTATTTCTTCGTTGGTATTTTGGACATCTACCAAGGCTGCAATGATGTCAGGGCAAAATTACTTATGTGTGTGAGTTCCAGACTTCATACACACCAGATGGACCAACCAGAAAGTCTGCCGGGCCGCAGATTGAATATCGCTGGTCTAACGTCATGTGAATTAATATAAACTAAATATAATAACTTTTCTGTATTAAAACTATACAAAATGTCATACGATGAGTCAAATATCTTTGATGTGATGAATAGAGCCTCTTATTTTTCAAAAACCTGTGAAAGATTGTTATATCCAAAAAGTCTGCAACAAAAATAAAAACAGATATGTTACAGATATGTCTGTAAATTTACAAACATATTTGTAAATCTGGCATCTCTGGTGGTCTGAGAATTTATTGCAAGAAATCGCTTGAAAACATGCATGAATTTGCTTGAAAATGAAGTGGACTGAGTCCGCACCACTTAGCTTTCAACGCCTTAGTGTGGTATTAGCAACTAGAGACTTGGAGTTTTTAACCAAACACAAACTCGTATCGATTATATGTGGTTTTCATGAAGAAAAATCGATTTGCATTTACTAGTTGCGTAAAAACACCCCAAATCGGACAATCCAAAATCATTTACCCTAATCCTGTTTTTTTTTTCTTTCTGCCGAAGCTATGAAAAGTGAGATTGGAGTAGATGTTTTTTCAAAAACATTTCTCATAATTCGCTCTTCATAAGATCTTCATCGGCAGTTAAAGAAATGGCATCACTGCCAGCGACAATGCAGTTCATGATGACAGACGGAAACTTAACGATTTCATCACGTTTCAGTTGCCTCAATGTGCAGAGCTGAGTTGGAGATCCGATTGACATCGCTAACATAGATCGGGTTTCGGTTGCCTAATTTGTAGAAGGCATGAGTGGATCATTGATTTTCGACTGCGAGAATTGTGTTGGCAAAATGTTGGCCATACAGAGTCGCTTAAATCATGAGTGTGGGATGCTCAGAGCTGACATTTTTTATATGTATCACACTCGAGATGAAGAATAGAAGGTGGGAAGTTTCACGGGTTTTGGTTGTTCACTTTGTTCACTTTGATTGTGTTAGTAGCCAGGATAACAGCAAGTTCATATACCGGCATACCAGTCAGTTACTCAAATGGTACAAAATTGAATGTGTCAACGAATAACGTTGAAAGAGGATATACAGAAGCTAATTACAAATTTCCAAATCATATTTTTCGCATTATAAAAAACAGAACATATCACCAACTAAAATGTTTAATTTTTTCTTTGATTTAAAGAATAAGAATTCTAATGTCTACTATATTTGGATTCTAGAGCAACTTTATGGAAGTTTGACTTTTGTCAGCAATTGTAATTACTTTTTTCACAATTAGGGTGCTGAAAACTTCAGTCGTCTAAAACTAAGACGCAAGCGGAAAACTTTTCGTCTCAATCTGAGTCATACGGAGTCAATTAAATTTATTTTTCAAGTTCATTTTACATGAAAAAACTTGCAACATTTTTTTCCCATGCACTGTCGAATATTTATCCGTCAGAGGAACAAAAGATTGTGTGACTCTGACTTTGTTCATTTACGTTTTTGGTAGACGTAACGAGAAGTAAAATTGAATTGAAATTAAGTTTAGAACACTTCAAAAATACTCAAATTTCAGTGGAAAAAGTGGAAAAAACTAATTTGTTCATTTCATTTGCTTATTTTTACCTTTAATAACAACACTTTTCCATTGTAGTGGACTATTATAAGAAAAGTAACATACATAAACAAAATCTGTGACATCACAGATTTAAAAAATCTTCCCACCTTTCATTTTCCATCTCGTATCATGTTACTGCCTAAATATGCAGGGTTGACGTATGCGCCAACTGTGTTCTTCGATTGAATTAAAATAACAAAAATCATGAAACTCTTCCGGTCCACTTTTGAGCGTTAATGTTTATTAAATAGAGGTAGATCATTATATATGAATTGTTTACAGTCATAATTATTCAGCTAAAAACAAGAAAAATGCGTTTTCCACCACTGATAGGTATTGGTGGTTACGTCAACCATGCATATTTGTGCAGACTAGGTTTTCAGTTCAAATTAGAACCATTCTGGACATTTCTTTCAAGATAATTAAATAACGTAAAACAAAAGCATAGAAGGGTTTAATTTTCTTGTGACCAGTGTTGCCCTGTCGAGATGTCACTTACCCGTTTCCCTTCAACCAGATGTATGCAACAGCAGCTGCACACACGATGCACGCATCACGCATAGTAACGCATCCGCTTCTAGAGTAGCATCACTGTGGGCGTTTCGCTGCGTTTCGTTGCGTTTCGACGCTCAATTTTGATAGCAGGCCATGTGTTGTCTCGACCAGCTTCGCTGTATTTGGCATATCGCGACGGCAGGGCAGATAGTGGTTGTGAACTTCACGCCGGGCCCGTTCCCTCCAGTGGGCGCCCACATGCACAACGGATGGTGCACATGCGAGCCGGAAGTTGGGGCTGTCCGGCGCTTGGAAACAAGCAATATCTACACAACCAGCTAACCACACTGCCAGAGCGTACTGCCTGGTCTGCAAATGTGTTGCTTTTCTGGCGTTGTTATTGTTATTGTTGTTGTTGTTGTTGTTGTTGTTGTTCGTCGTTAGTCAACGGACTTTTCCGGATAGAACCGCGAACCCCCACTGTTTGCGCGGTGGTTTGTTGATACTCACTTACCTTCCTTCTCCGAGGGGAAGCATCCCGGCCGATGGCCGGGATACGACTGAGACTGAAACCCTTGCGGCTAGCCCAGCGCCGCGCCACGAATGGTGGCGGCGGCGGTGATGACAAGGCCACAAACACACCGGATTCGGTATTCTAAAGCGCAAACTACGCCGCAGGTATTTTTGGTTTCACCTTCAGGTGGCGAGAGCGGATCCTCTAAGGGCAGCGTTAAGATTCTACAGCCGAACATCATCAAACAAACCGTCCGAGAACAGATGTGGGAACCCTTTTTTTTTCCTTTGCGGAGAGGGGTTTAAAAATAGCGCGTCAACTGTTTACTACACGCGCCCTAAGGAGGAGGACGAATTGCCAATTTTTTTTTCTGTGAGAAGAGCAACGCCGGGCGAGGGGAACGACGATGAGACAAGTCTTGAAATAATTCTTTTTTGTTCTATCGGGTTTGCGCGATTTTCCGCTAGGTGGAGCGCAATGGTTTGACGTTTTTTGACTCGAGAAAATAAAAGCAGCTTAGGAGGGTGATGGAAATGGATTAATGAATAACAACCGTTTGTTTGTGTGGTCTAGAAAAAAATCTTTATTGAAAATAATGTAAAATTCGATCGCTTCCAACATCCAGCTGGCCCCGGTTGATTGTTGATTCTGGAATGTCGTACCAGATAGTGCATTTACAAATACTGCTAAACGGGAAATACCTATGTAAATGCACTTCTGACACGCACTCCAAAACTAAGGCTGCTTCGGCTCTGCTGCTGTTGTTGCCGTTGCTGATATGGCGACCGCCACTGGTTCAAGTGGCTTGTAGAACCATCGATCCATCCAATCTGCACACTCAGGTGTTGGCGTGGATGTGTGTATAGAAGAACTTCACTTTCACTATCATTGCCAATCCAACTGCCGCCGTTGCCGCCGCTGCCGCCACCGCAATTATCGGTGTCTACCTCAGAGATTCGGATGACGTGCCTCGGTGTCACCTGTGCTTGCGGCGGTACAACCTTTCGTCGTTTTGTGTGTGATCTTCGCTGCGTGTATGTGACCATTAAACACTTGCTCGATTTGACCTTAGTATTATTCTACCCCGGATGGAAGGAGACAATAATAATATGTACTGGTAGAAGCAAAGATGCCATCAGGCTGAGATGTCAGCTGAGATGACTAAGAGATTGATGATGACGGTCAGAGCTCTAGCTGCTAGCTGCTGACCGAGACTACTCGGCAACGTTGCGCGTTGCAGTAGAAAAAATTATGAATTGCACACCTAACGCGAGCGGTTGCGGCGGTGCTTATGCAACAAATCACAAGTCGGCGGTTTGTGTGCGCGCGTACTTGAAAATAGAGTGTGGATAGAAAATGCGACTGAAACTGCTGCTGCACTTATACGTGAGAGTGCAACACCGACGACCGCTGCCGTTTGCGTAGTTGCATTCTGCTGTTGGCCACTTGCCTACACCCGCTCTATATCTAACCCCATCCATTCACCGATCCACCCTCTCACATAGCCCTCACACCATCCAGCCGGCAGCTGTTGGTGAAGTTTCCCCATCGCGAAAGACCTGGATATCGAATCCGTTACAGGGCTGTGAGGCGCGCGCGAGTTCGCTCTAAACTTTCCCTGTGCGCGTTAGGTTAGGAAAACCCACATAGTTGTCGGGCCGTGTTTCCAACTAACCTCGTCAGGGTCGTTCGTTGCCATAAAGGAAAGAAAAAGTAATAGGAAAAAAAACCTAGCTGGTTGGCAGGCAGCCGACACGCGAGAAAATTCCGTGCAACAATAGTGCACTGCCCCAAATGGTTCCCCCGTCTCTCTCTCTCACTCTTTCCCATGGAGCATAGGGGTTGGAAGGTATGGCGAAAAGAAGAGGTGGTAGAAGGCAACATACAAACACACACGCGCGCTCATTGCACATGTGTTAAGTTAACTTAGCTCATTAGAGACATCTCATGCGATCATGATCGGTAATGATTTGACGCTGGGATCGGAATGATAATAAGGTGCTGCGGCTGCTGTTACAGCTTTGACATATTAGCCGCTGCTAATGACGGTTGTACGTCATTCTAAAGTGGGAATTTTTCTATAGAAACAACTATAGAATCATAACTTGTTTTGACGAGTGCCGCTCACTTTCTTGTGCGAATGAGCTCTATTAAATGCACGATTGAATCAGCGATTCGCCAAAATGGATGATCGCAGTAGGTCATCAAGTTTCCGCCATCATCAGGCATGTGTCTGTCGGTTAATGGTTCGATTAATTCAAATAATGGAATATCTGCAATTTTAATCGAGTAATTTTATATCGAATAAGGAAAAAACAAAATATGAATACATCGAATAATTATCACAGTAATCGCGATTAATGAAAAAAGGAACCAGGACGGCATTGTTCTTTGAACGCATTTTCTCAAGGGCTCGAGTGTAAAAGGTTGTTCTAGCTGCCTAAATTCGATATTATTTGATACTAGCTGACCCGGCAAACTTCGTTCCGCCCTAAATTTGTTTTTTGTTATCAATACCTTCAAACATTCACGTTTTCTTACTATGAGCAAGTTCATGGGTCCAATCGCAGAACTGTTCATTGATTGATCTTCTAATC